>NC_061517.1:19600000-19855000 GCF_022379125.1 Scophthalmus maximus | reverse complement strand
TGGTGTCCCCGTACAGCACAGTGGGCACGATCTACCGACGACGTTTAAAAGACACACTCGGCGTTTCATTGCGGCCGCGGTGACGCGGTTGCTGACAGAATGCCCATACCTTCGAGCACTTCAAATATTGCCTGCGCCATCTTGTAGCTCTCCTGCTGCGCGATAGGCGCTCGATTGGCTGCGGCTGCCGGTTGAGGGACGCTTCCTCCGGCCGAACGGGAAACGACCGGGGGGGGGGCGGCGGTGGCGGGGGGGCGCACTCGGGCGGAGGAGACGGTGGCACAGGTTTGCCCAAATTGACGTTCAAAAGAGATTGCCGAGGGCACACGACTACGTGCCGACTGGAAGCACAGCTTGTTTGTTTGTCCGAAGCATCGACGCGTGACAACCGAGGCCGCCGTTTCGCCAATTGACGTAAACCAACGTAAAACACACGGGATAACTCGAGTGCAGTGATGTCGGGCTGTGTAGTAAAACAATTTACTTTATTAACCGCCATACATTACATGTTCATTCAAAGTAAGTTGACTACGTGGACGCGAGAGCAGTGAGTTTAGTTTTTTTTCCGTGAAACGCGAATGCACCTTCGCATCGACGACTCTGCGCTCGGCACAGTGACGGACAACGGTCTGCGCCAATCGGAGGGCGTCGGTCCGGCCCTGCGGGAAAGCGTCGCGTTTTGTCCAATGGTGAGCGCCGGACGGACACACGTGCCCGTTTCGCGGTAAAAAAGATTTCGCGCGAAAACCGTCCCGAGCCTTGTTTCGATGTAGATCAGCTGGGACAATAACAACAATAACAGCCGATAACGGGGTCGGGACGGCGCCCCTTGGACGCGGACCGCTGCCGGAGTGAAAGACCGAAGGGGCCGGCGGCTGCCCTCGCAGAGGATGCGTGTGTATTCCACCGCTTTATTTGCTTTTATTTCCACTTTTGTCGGACTGCTTCCTGCGTGCACCCAACACAACGAGGGGCTCCGAAGGAACTGCGGCTAATAACTCGGCTAACATGCTAACGTGCCACTTATGCTCCCGCTGAACGGATTTGTGTGCCGAGCGGCTCCTTCACGCAGACGCCTTTTTGGGGAACATGGCGATGCCCTTTGTACCGTGGAAGTCTCCTGGCGATAGCACACTTCTGGAAAGCTGCCGCAAAGTTGCGACCGACTCGTAAGCGAGCCCCGTCGGGTTAGGGTCGGGTCGGGAGAAACGCCGCAGGTGCTCCCTCTGCGGGAGGCGCACCTGGCGGCCGCACGCGCCCCCTGCGCGAACTTTGCGCGGTCCGGACAGGAGCTAGCTGGTTAGCAGCTGAGGGCACCGTGCGGCCGAGGCCTCGCGGCTCTACTGTACACTGACAGCACACGGATGACAACAAAAGATTAGCCCGCTAGCTCGCTAACCTCCTGCGTTGTTTTTTTTATTATTAGCCAATGTGCGACTCTTTTTCTTTCTTCCCCCTGACAATCGTAGGCGGCTGGGGGGGGGGGGTCGGTAATGCGTCGAGCAATATTCGATCGGCCAAATCTCCTGTTTGGCAGCACGCCCTGTGCTGTGGTGTCAGCGTAAGTGTCGGAAGCGATTGAGCACGTCGCAATTCGCGAGAGTGATAACTCGTAACGTGTGGTCGTGTGTCGCCCTGTGGGCCGGGACGTGTGCGTGTTGAGAAACTGTACAATCTGGGAAAGTGGAGAAGGAGCAACATGGTGGAGCCGCCCGCGATCCCCCGCAAGAACACTCCCAGGAGCTCCCACCATTGTTCCCCGAGTCCACTGAGGGCAGCAGATGCAAAGTGGTGTTGAACCTCCTTGTCTGAACCACAGCACCGTAGTGTTTGGACCCCCCCCCACACACACACACTCCCCTGCCCCTCCCCAAAAAGTCCAGCGAAGGGGCCACCCGGTGACACACTTGCCATGTCAGAGACTCTGATCACGGGGCAGACATCGGAGGACCTGCTGGCCGACTTCGAGACGCTGCTGAACTCGGGGAGCCTGGGCGCGGACCACCAGATCGTGATCATCACCAGCCCCGGCAGCGAGGGTCTCCACCCGGCCGCCGCCCCCACCAGCACTGGGGAGATCCTGCTGTTCGCCACGCCCCAGGGCCCCGCCAACGTTGGCGTCCAGGACAAGAGGCGGCCGGCCCTGGGAAGACCTCCGGTGAGGAGAGGGGGGAAGCTGGTTGGGGGGGGGGAGAGACAGATGTGGGGGGAAGTGAAAGAGCAAGAAGGGAAGTTGTGTCGCAAAAGCGTGATATTTTTAAATGTTTGCGTCACCGTGCTTCTGGCTGTATAGCAGGAGAGTTTAAGTCCATCCACCTGTTGCTTTATGACATTGTGTTGTACTTTTCATTCAGCACATCATTTTCATAACTTGCATTTGTCTTCCTTCGTTTGTTCCCTCAGGTAAAGAGGAAGTTGGATCTGGACAGCGACCATCAGTATGTCAGCACCACTCGACCGTCCGTGGGCCCAGCGCCGCCCTCCACACCTGCCCCGCCCAGAGGTACACACACACACACACACACACGCTCACACTCACACTCACGTTTACTCTCGTTTTTGATATGATTCATAGAAAGACGGGAAATCTGCAGTGTATTGCTGCTTGATTTTCCAAACGGAGACTTGATGTTTCGTGCTTAAAGACCTTTTTGATTTTTTGAAATGCGTGTCAGAACCAAGAAACCTGTGTTGAGTTCATATAATTTCTGGAACTGATAGCGATATTGAGACAAACCTGGGCCTACCCACTGCTAAACTTCAAAATGATTCCTAGTTGGAAAATCCGACATTTTAGAATTCTCCTCTCTTTCCAGTTCCCCAAAGCACGACGGAGAAGTCGCGGTATGACACGTCCCTGAACCTGACCACCAAGCGCTTCCTGAGCCTGTTGTCCCAGTCGGCCGACGGCGTGGTGGACCTGAACTGGGCCTCGCAGGTCTTGGATGTCCAGAAGAGGCGCATCTACGACATCACCAACGTCCTGGAGGGAATCCAGCTCATCTCCAAGAAGTCCAAGAACAACATCCAGTGGCTGTGAGTTGAGGAACGACTCCAAAGTGCATCACCTGACTTAAGAAGAGTGTAAACTTAAGAATATGACCACTTCAAATTGGTACATGGAACAACATAATGATAACAAAGCAGGATTTCCCTTGTTGTGTGTCGGCATTTGATTTGCCTGTGCTTCCCCCCCCCCCCCGCAGTGGTAATCGAATCGACGCAGCACTGGTTTCCCGCCACAAGGAGCTGCAGAGGGAGGTGTGTGACCTCACCGAGGCCGAGGAGCAGCTGGACGAGCTCATTTCCAAGTGCAACCTGCAGCTCCAGCTGCTCACAGAGGACCCGCAGAACAAGAAATATCCTTACGGCCCGCGACGGGATGAGCGGAAAGTGATTCTCGCAGCACCAGTGAAGCCCAATTGCGTGTGAACATAGAGGTAGACAAGGAACGGTTCATCGTTTTCAAACAGAAACACGATTTGCAAAGGCTGCGATTTAGAATACGTTATGCAGCGCGTCTGACCCAGGGTTTCCACTTTGCTGTCAATGGTTTTCCATATTCTTGCGTCCTGCTCCTCTGACGGTCATGCTCACCCAATCAGAAGTTGGCCAAGGCGACTGCGTACGCGGCCACCGACAACACAGGCTTGAAACCGAAGAAGAAGCGACGTTGGACAATTTAGTCCCGTAGAGAACCCGCAGTTCGGTGAAACGGGAGTGTTTCAGGTTTGAGACGACACGCGCAACAAAAGAAGGTATGTCGTAGAACAGTGGCTGCAACCCGAGGCAACTCCAGCAACCTGTATCAGCGATTGAAAAAGCAAAACCGACGCCCCGTCTAGCAAAAGAAATACCAGATCAGAGCCGTGAGCGACTGTTACTCCGTATGGAAATGTCTCACGGAGGCACCGTTGGGGTAACGAACAGCGCCACTATTCCCTCGCTTGAGAGACAGACTGCTGACAGAGAGAGCGAGCTAAAGGTTGCGGTCGAATTGTCCCTCGTATCTACTATTCCTTGACCTCAGTGGAAAACGTGACGAGGTCAAGGAAAGGTGTAAAGGAGGACTGATAGGATTCAGGAAAACCCGACAGCGCTCCTCAGAGAATCCGGCTCCACTTTCACTGCACTACGCCATCATGCGACGGCGGATGTTGTTGACGTGCGTCTGCCGTGGTGAAAGTGCAAATTTCCAAAGACGAACTACAAAAAACGCAGCGGCTCCCTCAGCATTTTACTTTGTTTGGCCACCGTGTGACATCACATGTAAATGATTCATATGCAACTGCAACTTGCATGATGACGTGCATCTCTTCTGGGTCATATTCATACTCTCCTACTTCTTCTTCAACTGGGGATTGAATCGTAGACGTTCGTGCGTGGCGCGTCACGTTAAATATCGCTGCCCCAATGAATTGTGGGGCGTCTATATCTCCTTTCCTTTCGAATAGGACAGCCCAGTGTACCCTACGCTAAAGAAGTAAAATATTCAAACTCCTTTCCTATGCGTTTAGAGAATCAGAACGGCTGTTATCATGGCTACTGATCAAATACTTCCAGGTCACTTCAAGATTTAGGAAACTTCCTTAGCCAATTTGACAATTTGACCGCACATTGTGTGTGTGTTATGTCACAAATCAAATAGCAATATATGTCAGAAAAATCCCAATAAGTATTTTCCCCCAAACTGTTCGGCCCTACTGGTAACTGCTCAGAGACGAGCAGAGGTGACCAGTGGTGTTGTGCTATAATTTCTGTTCTTAAATTCATATATTTATAGTTTTGGACTCGGTCCTCGTCAGTTCTGTCAGTCTCTAGCAACCAGGTTCTGTTCCCTAACCGCTGTGTTCATCACGCTGGGCTACGTGCGCTGCCAGGACCTTAGGACGTCGTTCGATTCCCCAGACCAGCTGGTGATGGTGATCAGGGCCCCACCAGAGACCCAGATGCAAGTGTCAGAACCCAGCGAGGTCCGGGCCTTTAAAAAATTAAGTTTGAACAATAGTTGTGTTTATTTTGAGGCGGGGAGGTTTTGACACGAGCCCGTGTGCGTTGTCTCTCCCGTCTCTCAGGGTTACCAGGTTTCGCTGAAGAGCACGCGTGGCGCAATCGACGTCTTCCTCTGTCCAGAAGACAGCTCAGGCGTCTGCAGCCCCGTGACAGGAAGCAGTCCCACCAAACCCAGTGCTGACCCCTCCCTGGCCCCGCCCCCCGCGCAGCCGGCGGACCAGTCACGCGCGAGAAGTGCCACGGCCGCCCTGGAGGTGGATTTATCGTCCCCGTCGTCGACGTCTTCCACGGTGACCGCATCCTCCCAGCAGGACCCCTCATCTCTGGTGTTAGGTGGGCACACAGGTGAGCGTTCACATTTGTCAGTTATTGAATATATATTAAATATATCAATACATTTGATATATTCAGTGGAGCTCCTCAGTGAAAAAGTGTCGGTATCAATTATAGTGACGCTCCTCCTAAAAGCTTGAAAACATTGTTGTTCCTCAACAAGAGAACAGCTGCTGTGGTCAACTTGACCTCAGGTCAGTGACAGTGGTCAGGGTGCACTGATTAGATTCTGGAGGTCAAAGGTTACCCGACCCAACCAGATTGTTTGTTACACAGAACCACGTGGGAAGAATTCGTCAGAATAGGCTTTTTCTTCAGTCATGTTGGGTCAATGTTTGTGTGAGCAATGGTGAGGCCAGGAAGAAAAACACTAAGTTAGAACTTGAATAGAATTGATTAAGACGGCATACGCTTAATACCGTGTGTGTGTGTGTGTGTGTGTGTGTGTGTGTGTGTGTGTGTGTGTGTGTGTGTGTGTGTGTGTGTGTGTGTGTGTGTGTGTGTGTGTGTGTGTGTGTGTGTGTGTGTGTGTGTGTGTGTGTGTGTGTGTGTGTGTGTGTGTTAAAATATGTATGATTCTGGACAGACATGGATGTAGAAGTACAACTTGACCGCAAATCTGGTAATACCAGTTATGAATGATGCACCATTTCAACCTGCATGGTCTTTGTTCGGCAAATGTAACATTCACCAAATTAATAGGAAGTTATTCACTTGTAATACATGTAGAGCTGTTATTATTCTGTCAAGAATTGATTTTTTTTTAAATCCATTTATGTCCACGAGTGTAGGCGACGGTTATGCATGACCGGGGCCTTTGTGTTTACCTCATCTACAAATGATAAAGAGGTTTGTATTTGAAGCAGGGTTGTATCAAAGACAGGCGCCTTTATTTGTAATTCTTCATGTTCGCCCTGTTAATGTAACTGCATTACGGCTTTTATTACCAACCCAACGTCTCCTGTAGCCCTTTCAAATTAAAAGCCCTCGAGCCTTTGCCGTGGATGGAAACCTTTCACTTCTTAACGTCAGGATTAAAGGACAACGAAGCAAAGTAGAAGAATCAAATGCCACAATTCTTTCAGTTTGACCCTTGACAAACTCGCCAGGTATATTTATTAGAAAAAAAATCTCTTAAAACAGTTGCTCTATTAATCGAATAACAATCAACTACTAAATTAATCAACAACTGTTTTGATAGTTGAGTAATTAGTTCAATCGGTTAAAATCTCTGATTTCGGCTTCTTAAATGTAAATATTTTCTGGTTTCTTTGCTCCTCTATGACAGTAAAAATTATATCTTTGGTGTGTGGACAAAAGAAAACATCATCTTGGGGTTTTGGGAAACACGATCGACATTTTTCAGCATTTTATGGACCAAACAACTAATCGATTAATCAAGAAAATGATCGACAAGGTTAATGGATAAGGAAAATTAACGCTAGTTGCATCCCTAAAACAAAAAGTGTATTTCAGCAACTGTTCACTCATGGGCGCATGCTCATCCTCTGTGATGTAATATTATTACGCATTAGCTGCCAATTTTTTTTCAGATTGGCTGACCTCTGAATTTTAAATTGATTGTTTGGTGGTAGGCGTCGGCGCCAAACATCCATGCACATCTTGTTCCATGGAAGTTGCCCTGTAAGTCAGATTCAGTTAATAAGCGTCCTGCAGATGACACACCGGACTGGAATGCAGGGACCAGTAAAACATCTCTGCTATGACATGTCAAAACGTCAGCTGATGAAATATGCCCTCATGAAAAATAATTTATTTCATGTGTGACATGACCTGATTCAAATTCAAAGTGAAGATGAATTACAAAAAAAAACCAATGCAAAAATAACTGTTTTTCACTGGATGAGAAGCTGATCAATTGTTTATAGGCCTTTTGTCAGTCAATCAAAATAACAACTAGCAAGTGCCACTGTGCTCCTCTATATTTTTTTCACATTGTACTTCCTGTGACAGAATCGCTGCTGGGTGGCGATCCGTTCTCCGGCCTCGGGGACATGCCCGACTTTGACCTCTCGCCCCTCTCCTCCTCGGACTTCCTGAGCGGAGACGGCCTCCCCCTCCCGTTGGACGGCTTCATCAACCTGTCCCCGCCACACAGTCACGACTACCACTTCGGACTGGAGGACCACGAAGGCATCAGCGAGCTGTTTGACTGCGACTTTGGTGACCTGTCGCAGGTTTTGGGAGACAGTTAGATGATGGCGAAGGAGGAATGAGGGGGAAATCTTTCTAAATTGGGGACTATTCCCTCTGTCCTCTGTGGCTGCTGAAGGAGGGCTGGAAATCAACATTTTACCGACAGATCTTTGTTAAAATAAAACCCCAACATGTTTGCGTTTTAATTGGTGGGTGGAGGGTAAATTATTTGCGTAATTGCCTGTGACCCCCACTTACGAAATCTCGGACGTCCCCCAAAATTGTACAGCACACGATTAGCACTTCTCCTTGGCCCCTTAAAGGTTTTAGACCGAGACTTCAGCTTTAGTATAGCTATTTAAATTATTTATATGAACATTGTTTTGATATTTTGTACCAAGTGAGGTTGTTGCTGTCGATGATAATGTTTGTGCAGGTGCTCGTGTGCGGAGTACGGACTCATTCGGCTTGGTTTCCTTCACGCCGGTTGGCTGCGACTCGCGGGGCTGGTTTCTAGGTCGGCTCAGTCGTCAAGTGTTTTCTCCGGAGGGACGCTGCTTCAATGAAACCAGTGTTGGTGGTAGTGACAGATTCATGGCTGAGCTTTCTGAAATAATATCGGAGCTATAGTGTAGCTCTTTGTCGTCGTCGTCCCCCCCACACACACACACACAATGGCAGTTATTCTACATTAGTCCTCTCCCTCACCAATGTTTTGTTTCTAAAAGACTGGAATCCTGAAGGAACTGGATGATCTGACGGTGAAAATCTCAGGCCGCAGCTCCACAGTCTCAGTAGAGTTTGTCATAAATTGTCTATTTGAGTGGATTCAAACTCGTCTTCGGCGTAGTGAACCCCATCTTAGAACGAGGACGCTTTTGGGAACTGATCTCTCTTGAAGAAAATGATAACGTGAGCGGCTACCGTGACATTTTCAATATATTTCTCCCCCCACTCCTTCAAAAATAAACCTCCCACGTTGCCACGTTCGTCCTCTACGCGTCTGGAGATAACTCAGAATGCTCAGAAGCCATTGCAGAGAATCGAAATGAAAAATAATAAAGTCTCGAAGGAAAAAAAGATGTCTTTAAAGTCGTGTGTAGGAAACCAGGCGATGAGAGACTGCTGCAGTTGTGGTAGCGGGTAAGAACTAGTACTGAATATATTTGTTCCGTATTGGTTAGCTAGGCATTTGGCCTTAGTCTCAGGTGTTCAGAGCAAAGTGTTCCATTGACCCATTGTGATGCAACGTGAGCGGGACCGGTTCAGAGGGTGACGCGCAGGTTGGTGGTCGATTTTTTTCTTTTTCTTTTTCTTTTTCTTTTACAGGTTTAGAAAACGCTCGGAAGACGGCGCATGTTTTAAAAAGATTCCCTTTTTAACCTTTTTCCGCCGAGGGTTCGAGTGAGAGGGAGGTTTTTCACCAGACTGCCTGTAGACTGATGCTCCATAACCCGCCGGCTGTCCGACTGGTCATGTGGGCAGGCTCCCGGCAGGTTCTTGAGCTCTGATCGCATAAAGCGAACCATTCAATCTTCATTGCATGTTTTAATTTTCTTTTTTTTTTTGGGGGGTCTGAAAGCATTAGTGCAGTTTGTTTTATTATTATGGGTTAATACATATGCATCTTTGCTTTTTTTTTATCCGTCATATCATTGTAGAACAGCGATGGCTTCAGGAGGGGAGAAGTGGAAGTGGTGGAACCTCGAGGGGAATCCAACAGGGACATGCTGATACCGCTCAGTTAATGTTCATGCCTTAAATCAATGACCTTTACCAAGTAAAGGGATGAACATCTTATCTTAGCCCCCCCCCCCCCCCCCAAAAGGATCAATACGTCCTTGTTTTCCTCACTGTCGTTGCACCAGGCGTCTTCTCCCCATGCGACCACACACCCTTGTCGGGTTTCCGTCGAAACCACATTGATTTTCGAATCAAGTAGCAATAACCGACGTTTTCCACGTGTGCTCTGCGCGAGATTTGAAAAAAACACAAAACTGTCCTGCTACACGTTGCGCATTGTCGTAGGTTTTCTTGTTTTTTCTAAGTTATGTAAGCTAACCATGTATAACGTCTTTTTGCATTCCTGTGTGTGTGTGTGTGTGTGTGTGTGTGTGTGTGTGTGTGTGTGTGTGTGTGTGTGTGTGTGTGTGTGTGTGTGTGTGTGTGTGTGTGTGTGTGTGTGTGTGTGTGTGTGTGTGTGTGTGTGTGTGTGTGTGTGTGTGTGTGTGTGTGTGTGTGTGTGTGTGAGAAAAATTATGTTTTGTTGAATTTCATATTTATTTAAAAAAAAAAACTGTTTTTGATTTAAAAGTAAATGCTACAAAAATTGTCATTCCTTTGCAGGCAGGAAGGGACTGTTGGAGCCAAACAAGTCATTCATTGTTAAACGTTTCCTTTAACGGTGAAAAGAAGTACTTGTTTCGTAAAGTCGCTTCTCATCAGTAGCCATATTTTTTCCTTTCCCCATCATGGAGAATATATTTTTCTGTCTTACCTTTTGTACATGTGCAACCTTTATATTGGCTGATGACGCCCCAAAACTATTTTTCAACAGAAACGTGATTGATTTCGCTTGAGCTGAGCTCTGTGTATAGCTATAATTCTTCCGACCCTGTTCAGCCTTCTCAGTAACAGTTGGGACATACAAACATTGCAGGTGTGGGCAACGTCGCTGTTGTAAGGCGGTACACGTATCACCGCGGAGACGGTGGGTGACTCACGTGAACGTGTGGGAAATGTTTGATCCGGTCATCGTTTAGTTTTCTTTCCCTTTTTTCCAATGAAGTCTGGAAACATTACAGGTGCCATGTGTACGTTTCTGGCTGTCGCCACATGGCTCGTGTCTGCGTCGACACCTGTTCACCTGCCGCTCTAGCACACGTGGGCTCAGCAGCAAACTTCATTCCTTTGTGTTGCAGCGGAAAAGCAACGCCAGTGTACTCTTTTGTTCTGCCTCTGTTTCGGCCGGCAGACACCACTTACTGTACTTATAGCACCTTTTTAAAAATCCAGCATATGAGTTCGACAGCATCTGAAAAGCTTTTCAACTGACAGCGTTTTTACAAGCCAATAAAATGGTCGGCTTCTTAGAATGTAAAATGATTATTACTATTTTTTTGGGGGTCCGTCTGTGTTGGCGACTGAACCGATCAACGTTGTGTTTGTCTGAAGTGAGCAGTTTGTGTTACTCCGTGTGAGAGTCGTGCCATGTCCCGGTTCTCTGCTGGACAAATGCAGTGCCTTGTTGGGGTAAAATATGAGTTCTTAATGAAAAGTCAAATCGGGATTCATTTTGTGTGTGGTCTTGGTTAAATAATGCAGGGTTTTTTTTTTTTTTCAAGGGTTTTTGTTTTGGGGGAGAAAGAAAAGTTCAAGTTAACATTTGCACCGTGGGTTGAAATCAAGTCACGTACAGTCAAAACTCCAGAGAGAATTATCTGCACAAGTGTCTTCGGGAACGATACGGAGCAAAGCGAGTGCGAGTACACGGGCAGGATTTTTCTGAAAAATAAATGTGTCCCAGCTGTATTGAATCCATCATGAAATACAACATTTGATCCAAACTATCTAATGCTATCAACACCTATAAAAGGTGTATTTCCTCGTGTGGAAGTCACTGTTGAATTCTGCAAAATCAGTGGAAGTTTGCGTCACATAACAGGACTGAAGTGAATTGACTCCAACCCTTCTTTTTTTTTCTTTTTTTTTTGAGTCTAAGTGCTTTTAAGGGAAACTGTGGCTTATCCTGCAACTTTACAATCAACCACATTTATTCCTTTTTTTTGCACTCTTTATTTGGGTTTAAAAAGAAAAAAAATACAGATTTGTACTTGTCAATTAGTAATAGGCTACAATATGCCCTTTTTGTATCGCCTTTTCTTTGACAAAAATAAAATTAACTATTTTAATTGGACTCATTTGCTCTTGTTGTAAAAAAAAAAAAGGGAAGGTAACGCCAAAAATCCAAGTGTTCCATTAAACCATTTACCAATGTCGTTTGTCCTAAGTAAATAATGTGTCACCTGTGCATCTGGAGGAACCTTCACCCGAGACAGGAAAAGAGCTGCGAAAACCCAAATGTAGTATGAAACAGTTCTCTGGTGTAGTCTTGTTTGTCGCTCACCGGACACAGAGGTAATATTTTATTACAGGGCTGTTGCATTGCATTGATTCACATTGAAAGACGTGCCTGGTGTCTTTTTTTTGGGGGGGGTGGTTTGGGTTTTTATTTCCTAATGAATCTAAATTCTGTTCTGCCGAGTCTGAAGAGCTAATAACAGTATAACGCCGCACATCAGGTCACCTGAAGGTTAAATCTTACATCTGTCAGACATCTTGTATTCTCTCTATTAAATCTTGGGGGTGTAAGGGATAGTTTGAAATTCTGCGTGTCTCTCTTAATAAGCAATTGATAATGGATATGTCAAATCTCGTTCGATTGAGCCCTAAAAAGTCCAAAGCATAAAAATGAAATGGCCAGAATAGATCTTTTCTGGATTGCTACCTCTGAAGTGGGAAAATCACACTCGGGCTTGTTCATTATTAACTCTTTGGCGCAATTGGCCCAATGAGCTGTTCCACAATATATTTGCACAATATATGCATGCTTTAATAATTGTTAATGAAGCCGTATTGGGCTTGGCTTGGGCGGCACCTAGACAGTCACTTTCTCAGGAACATGCACTTTTCCAGAGAAACCTGTGCATGGGGCGTGTGCGCCTACATGTGGGCATCCGGTGTGACATTGTGATGATTTGAGTCATGGCACGTGGTGTTTGAAACGTCAGTGTTGTTAATGTGGAGTGTTATTTCCACTATATAATTCAACACTGAATGACTAGAAAAAAAAAACACCACAGAGACCTTGAGCCCTCAGGTTTCCCTAATACGAATATAAGCTCCGCTGTGTTGGAAGCGGCCCCTGCTTAATTCACTGTTGGCATCCGTCATGGCTGATGATGGTGTCTGTTTCGGCTTGCAAATCACAACTGAACTGGTCGGAAAAAACCTTGTCCTGTTCTGGCTCTCTGAACATGCGCATTTTTTGCAAAGTGAACCAAATGACGGCGCGTCCCCACCAGCGCCTCGCGGTAAAGTGCATCGCATGGCTCAAATTCCACCCGTGACTGTCCTAGTTGAACGCTTGTTTGAAAAGAAAAAAAAAAGGAGGACGTGGCAGGTGAACAGTTTGCCTCTGTTTGACCGTTGTGGGCAGGATAAATAGGGACGGCAGCTGGAGGTGGTTGTCAGCGGGGAGGTGGTGCATGCCTGCAATTCCTTCAGTCACTCGCGAGTCACCGCAGTCGAACCATGGACCGCTTGCAACAGACGACACGCAACACAGGCGGTGAGTTCCCTCGCATAACTTTGTGCTGCTTCTCCTTCGTGTCCTTACTTTTTAACTTACTTTAAAACAAAAAAATAAATATGTGCGGTTGATTGTATTGATGTAATTCATTAAGGTTTTTTTGCCACAAACTCTCCATTCAAGACTCGGGGATCTCATTTCTGGTTCGGCAAGAAGCCTAGAGCGAGCCACGCAGATAGAGATCAAATCAAGTGACCTGACGCGAAGTCCTTTTCTACGAGAATATGTCGCCGGAGGATCTCTGTCGCCCGTTGGAACTGTTTCACACACACGCACACACACACATTTTGAGTAGGTGGACGAATGCACAAAGACGGGCTTCGACGTTGTGAATGTAAATAGCATCGATAACAATCGAGGATGGGACTTGGTAAATGAGTCTGCAAAGCTGCTGTGCGCTCGAGAGGCAGTAAACTTCAGTGGTTCTTCTCGGACTAAATGTAACAGAATTTTTTTTATTTCCACCCACCTGGATTCCTACGATTCTATTAATGCGGCAGATTCACGACGACATTTCTAGTTCCCCCCCCCCCCCCTCTCCTTCTTTCATTCTCCTTTAACTTTAGCTCCACTTCTCTATTGTCCCTCGACAGACGCCTAAAATGCACCTCGATTTCACAATACAGGCACGTCATTTGTTCTTGTCTTTTCTCTCGCAGGCCGTCACCTTGGCCGCTGCCAACTAAAGCTGGTCGACTTCGAGGTCCACGAAAACCACGCGCTCCACGAGACGCGGGGGCTCAGCGAAAGACACCTGGTGGTGCGACGGGGGAAGCCGTTCAAGCTCACCCTGCTCTTCCGCGGCCGCTCGTGGGATCCTCACAGCGAGCGGCTGCTCCTGCAGGTCTGCCTAGGTGAGGTGACCCGGGGGTTCTGCGAGCGAGACCCCGAAAATTGAAAGGTTTGCGCGATAAGCCTCTCCGTTGACTCCAACACACCTGTCGCTCTGGTCTGACCTGGTCCGGCGGTTGCTGTCGGTGCTTCAGAGTCAGTTGGCCAAAAGCCCGCACTCAACGTGTGCCCAGAAAACATCATGCACCAAGTTGCATTCTTGAGACGTCAGTGGATATTCGGCCCAAAGTTTCGGGCCGTTGCGTTTCTCCCACCGCCTGTGCTCACATTTACCGTATTTCAATGCGAGACGACTCCCCCATAAAACTGCCCCTCCCGGAGTGAAGAACTCGAGCCAATAAAACCCCGACGACCCCTTGGCATCACTGTGTGCGCGTGCGCAGCTCGCTCCCGCCTGGCACTTCGTCAGTTGCTGTTTACGCATTACACATGCGCACGCTGAGATTGCTCGCTGGCGTCCTCTTGGTCCAACCCCTTCGGCGCTTTGCTGCAGCGTAGCTGCCGCCAGCTGTGAAATAGTGGCGGCGTTGCCACTCAGCCACAAAATAAGAATTATTGAAGTTTTCATTTTTGTGGAAAAACTAACAAAAACAACTTGTGAAATGAGCGGCATCCATCTCTTCAATCAATCTCACAGCGAAGAAGATGGGAAGTGAAGGAGGATTCCTATTCGAGCGACCGAATCGCAACATACATTGTCTCGCGGCACTTTACATAGTGGGGTCAATATTACAATATTACAGGGCTAAAACCCAACAAATCCCAGCGGTTGACTTTTATGTTCCAACTGGTAAATGCTGAAACGCAGTGCATCGGTAGGAGTCTTTACAATGTCCGTCATACAGCGACATCCATCTTGAGCGTACTGAATTGAGCAATGGTGTTTTGTTGTTTATGAAGGCCGCTTTTTCATTGCATTATTTCATCAACTGCTTCAAATGGGTTTTCATTCACCATACAGGCAGCCTGACAGAGATGATCCCGGTCCAGACCTACGACAAGAGGCTCAACCCCCACAAGTGGTCGGCCCAAGTCTACACGGGACCCTCAGGCCAAACGGCGCATCCCGAGTCGGTCACCGTCCACATCTGCTCCCCCGTTTTATCCTCGGTGGCCGCGTACAACCTCCTGGTGCACATAGGGACCCGGCGGCGCAGAAGGAGCTACGCGGCGGGATCGTTCGTGCTGCTCTGCAACCCCTGGCTGAAAGGTGGGGCCCCCGCGAGGAGGGAAAAAAAGCAATCCTTTGTGTAATGATCGACAGCTTTTGCTAATATCATGCTATTGTCGAGTCATATCCACCCGCTGCCGGCGCTTTTCAGATGATCCAGTGTACATGCCAAGCGATGGGCAAATAGAAGAGTATGTCAAGAGCGACTACGGGTTGGTGTTCATGGGCACCAATCAAAATGTCCATCAGCGTCCCTGGTCGTTTGGTCAGGTAACTCTCCCGGACGGTTCTTGCGTGACCGCAGCATTGTTTGCAGGTGGAAATGCGGCAGGCCCCAGTTACCTTTGTGTTCCCCCTTTTGCGTGCAGTATGAGCCTGGGGTCCTGGAGGCATGTCTGAAGCTCCTGGAGGTCAGCCCCCAGCACTTGAGTGACAAAAACAGAGACTACACTCATCGAGCAGACCCCGTCTACATCAGCAGGGTGATCTGTGCAATGGTGAGAGGCAACGCTCACAAAGAGAACTGTGTATGTATGCCATCATTGTCTCTGTGGTTTCACAGTGAAGTAAGTGTCCAACTGTCCTACTCCAAGGTGAACTGTAACGATGACCTGGGTATCCTGCTGGGGAAGTGGCAGGGCAGCTACGAAGACGGTGTCAGGCCTACGGAGTGGAGCGGCAGCGCTGACATCCTTCGCCGCTGGGTCTCGAACAACTTTAGCCCTGTGCGCTATGGACAGTGCTGGGTCTTCGCGTCTGTCCTCTGCACAGGTACGCTGAATAAGTGGATCGCACACATGTACGAGTGCGCTGTGTTTGTGCTCGGGTAAAATGGATGACACTGAAGGTCAATTGAACAGGGACGAGGTCGAATTGTCAAATTGGCTCAGGAAGTCTCCCTAAATCTTGACGTGACCCGGAAGAATTTGATCAGCAGCCACGATAAGAGCTGTTCGGATTCTCTAAATGCATAGGAAAGGAGCTTCAACGCCTTTAGCATAGGATGTGGGCAATAGACGCCGCATGATGACGTAATACAGTGAAAGTGGAGTCGGATACTCTGAGCAGCGCTCTCGGCGAGTTCTCCTTTACACGTTTCCTTGACCTCATGACGTTTTCCACTGAGGTCAAGGAATAGCAGATAGGAACAGAATAGATAGGAATAGACAATTCCACTGCACCCCATGTGGAGCATTTGCCCGCATTTGGAGTGTTTTATAGTGTTGTAGCAAAAGTAAAATATCAATAATAAATAACACATCATTATTTGGGTTTATCCCAGTATGGCCCGGTCGTCTGAGCGGTCTATATGTATACAAAGTCATCAGGAAGGTGACAGTATTTAATTTACTATTCCCCTTAGGTGTAATGGTCCAATGGCACCACCTAGTGGCGTAGTTGACAAGGGGCAGTGTGGATACATTCATTCTGAGATCTCAGGTTTTTATTTTCATTTATTTTGTCATTGTTTTGGGTTTCAGCGAAAATGTTTAAGAATCTACTGGTTCTGCAACTACACGTAAGGTGAAATACTGTATATGTAGTAACTGAATGAAAGGTTGTTTCGACTGAAAGGGAACGGAAACAGTAATACACTACAGTTAAACTTAGAGAGATCTGGCACTGCTTCATTGCACATCAGTCTCCTCATCGAAATAGACATTAGATACACCTGTAAACTTGGCATCAGGCACGTCAGGTGTCGAGCGCGCCAGGAGACTTCTGCGGAAGCAGTCCCTCCTCTTTTCATATTTTAACTATAGATATTGTAGTTTCCCACCACAAAAGAAAATCTCTAAATTGATTTAACAAACATTGAACAGAGAAAAATAGAGCTTTGTAACAAATATGATGTCCGTGGGCAGAATTGCCTTTATGTTACAGGGATTGATGATACATATTCAGTAAAGGACATAACAGACTTCTGTGAAGTTAATGGAGAAGTTGCAAACGTTGTTAAAATCCCAAATGAGCCAGATCAACCAGCAGGGAGAGCTTTAATAGAGTATGGTACGTAACGTAGGTGACTTACAAAGCCCTAGAGATCCTAATGTGTCTTGGAATGTGAAGACCATTCGAGAGATATGCCAGGATGAGCTAAGCAGGGAATCAGCACAAATATACACAAGTGAACTAAGAGCATTACACGCCAAACCCTCTAGTCTGACACTACTCCCCAGAGTAGGTTCATTTGCCCTCTAGGCAGCCTAGCATTTCCCCTTATCACGAGAACCAAACTAATGACAGTCAGTATGGAACTATGGGATCTGCACGTAGCCCCACATACATGACTGATGAACGAGTCCAAGACAACAGTCATCATGAAATTCCAGGGACAGGGCCAGCGCATACGTCCCCTGATGCTCCTCCCTCAGGCATATCCATCGACCCACCGCGCATTGACGAGAGCACGTTTAACCCTCCCCACGTCCCAAAAAAAGTGGTGGTTGAGCACATAATGCTCAACCACCGGTGAGCCGTCGCCATCCAGCTACAGTCAGAGCCGAATCCCAACATTCTGGGTCAGGCTTCCCAAGCCAAATGGCAAAGTGGATTATGATGCCTGGCGTACACAAGTTGAGCTCCTCCTTTTATGACTCCTCATCATCTGAAAATCAAAAAGTTAGGAGGATATTAGAGAGTTTACTTAGCCCTGCTGCAGACATTGCTAAGTCTCGTGGCACCAGTGCACCCCTCAGCTCATACCTTGAACAACTGTGAGCTGCATTTGGAGTGGTGGAAGACGGTGAGGAGCTGTTTGCAACCTTTTTAAGTTCCAATCAGAATTCTGGAGAGAAACCCTCTACTCACCTCAATAGGCTTCAAGTTTTACTCACTAAGGCCATTTCTAGAGGGGGAGTTGCAGCCAAAGACTCAGACAAACATCGACAGTTTGGTCGAGGTTGCTGGGACCAAAGCTTGATTGTAGGTCTTCAGCTTGAGCACCAAAAGAGTAGCCCCCCCCCGTCATTCCATGAACGGCTCCTTTTGCTGAGGACAAAGGGAAATAGACGCTCTGCAAAAATTGAAAGAATGAGGAAACACTTAGGGAATGCAAAAGCTACTTCACACACCCATTTAGTCTACAACATGCCTGCCAATGATGATGGCTCTGATGTTATCGTCAAAAAGGAGCAGGAAAACACCCACTAGTTAAAAAAAGACGTCGCTGAGCTAAGAAAACAAGTTGCATCACTGAATTCAAAGAATTCAAGTGTGACGCAAAGGAAACCGACACAAGCAGCAGCTCTATACACAGAAGCAGTGAATGTCTCATTGCCGGTGCAGTAAACCCCCAGCAACCCTTTAGGGCTTCCACCTATCCCAAGCCATGGTTTTGCTTCAAATATGGCCAGGATGGGCACATTTGAAGATAAGTTATCTGCTTTGAGAAACTGGCCTCTTCCCAAAAACAGAGAAGAGCTTCGCTGGCTATTATCGGAGCTTTGTTGAAGGCTACTCCGGGATAGCCACGCCCCTTAAACGCTCTTAAAGCGGGATACAATCATCCCCGTAAAAGAGGAAAGATATACAAGAGACCCTGTCCCAAGGGCCCTGCGACCTTTCCTTTACAACCCTTGTTGAGAGGTCAACGTCTGCACCAGTCCTGGCATTTGCAGACCCCAAGCTCCCTTATGTGTCGCACACTGATGCTGGCGGAGAGGGTCTTGGTGCTGCACGCTCTCAGGAGCAAAGCAGAAAGCTGAAAGTGATAGCGGTATGTGAGAAGTTTAACGATTATCTCTGTGGGTCAGAGTTCGTCGTTCTGACTGACAACAAGCCGCTCACCTACGTCCTCACTTCTGCCAAATTGGATGCAGCAGGACAACGCAGGCTTGCGGCTCTGTCAACCTACAACTTCAGCATCGGGTATCGGGCAGGTCTTGCAAACAAGGACGCGGGTGGGTTGTCCAGGCGACCCCATGGTCCACCTCAAGAGGGTGATGTGTTCCTAAGAGAAACGGACAGAATCGAAGACTTCAAAAAAAGAGTTTTGGATGAGTCTGACGTGATTCCCAGAGCGGAGATCTCTGCAGTATGTCAGCGTCACTGCAGTGGTCCAAGTCCTGACGCATCAGAGCCCCCTGTTCTTGTTGAGTCTCTGGCCTTGGATGCTTCAGCTATACCTGATTGCTTCAACCATCCTGGACAAGACACCCTACCTGGCATGAAAAAGGAAGACTGGCACAGATTCCAAAGGGAAGATCTGTCCATTCAAAAGGTAATTTCCTTCCTTGAAGCAGCACAGAAACCGCAATTCAAACAGCTGAGCTGCGAGTCACGTGAAGTCAGGTTACTTCTCAAAGAGTGGAAGAAACTGAAATTTAAAGATGGAGCCCTGTTTAGGAAATGCCTTGATCACGACAGTGAAGTACTTCAGCGTGTCCTTCCTCAAAGATTCAGGGAATGTGCTTTAAAGGGCCTACATGAAGAAGTTGGCCATCTAGGGGCTGAACGTGCCCTCAGTCTCGCTCGTGCCAGATTCTATTGGCCTAAAATGGCGAAAGCCATTGAGGAAAGATGTAAAAACCTGTGATAGGTGTTTCAGGAGGAAGGCCAGCCCAGAAAAAGCCGCACCCATGCAGAACATGACATGGACTATCTGTCCATAGAGCCCGACAGCCGTGATACAAGAAAACATCCTGGTCGTAACAGATCGTTTCACGAAATTCGCTCTGGCGATACCAACCCGAGACACAAACAGCAAGAACTACTGCTAAAGCGCTTTGGGAGAACTTCATTGCTCCCTATGGTCTTCCTAGCCGCCCTTCACAGCGATCAGGGAAGGGATCTTGATTCCCGAACCATAAAGGAACTATGTTCTGTCGTAGGAGCAGAAAAGCTGCGCATCAACCTCCCATCAAGGGAACCCTGTAGAGCGATTCAATCGCACACTTCTGAGTACGCTTGGTACCCTGGAGGAGAAAGACAAACACCACTGGAGAGACTACGTGCGGCCACTTGTTCACACGTACAATTGTACAAGGAATGACACCACTGGCTACTCACCGCATGAACCGATGTTCGGAAGACAGTCGGCATTGCCAGTTGACCCCGTCCTGGGAACCTGTCCCGCTGCAGGATCTCACAGTTCTCATTCTGAGTATGTTCACAAACTACGCCGGTGTCTGCAGGAGAGCTATACACTAGCGGCTGACAGCGCTCGCAAAAGAGGAGACCAGAGACCAAACCAGATTTGAGGCCAAAGTCAGAGCAGCAGAATTGGTCACAGGAGACAGGGTGTCAGTGCCAAATGTTAACATTCGTGGAAAGCACAAGTTGGCAGACCGTTGGGAGCGAACACTTCATGTTGTGGTGAACAGAGTCAATGCGGGACCTGTCCATGTAGCCAAGCCAGAAGGAGGCAACGGTCCACACCGCGCACTACATAGAGATCTTCTCCTTCCTTGTGGATTTCTGCCCATTGATTCAGCTTCAGAAGAGGAAACGGGGACGAGAGAATCTGGGAGAAGAAATCTTCGGAACAGCGGATGGATCAGAGTGATCAGGAAGATGACATAAGTGACGAGGAGGAAAGCTACTGTCCGGAGCGGATCATAGAGGTGATAACAACCCCCCCCCCCCATCGTGGAACTTTCAGGAGATGAATCAATGAGACAGCCTCTAGCTGCACTCGATCCACAGGCCATTGAATTCACTCCTCACGTTTCCTGGAATCTGGCCTGGCGAAGTGCAATCTGACTTTTCAGTCCATGTGCCTCAGCCAGTCATTGAAATGGAGGACAGGACAGGTAACCATCGAGTCCTGGTAGCTTTGCCCGAAAGTGAACCTAATGAACCCAGGCCTTCTACGAGGGGAAAGGCGTCATCCCCAAAAATGTACCTGTGATGATTCAGGAGAGCCGCTGATTCTTGCTCTTCGTTCATTTTTTGAAAGTTTGCAGGCTATTCTAACCAGACCTCGCATCAGTCCTGTGAGTATTAACTTCGGTGCTTACACACATGCGGGGACTGATTCGGTTTGGAGGGGGAGAATGTAGCCCGGCAGTGTGAGCGGTCTGTATGTGTACAAATGACACGTTTTGGGTTTCCACGAAAATGTGTAAAAAAAAAAAAATCTACTGGTTCTGTAACTACATGTAAGGTGAAATACTGTATATGTAGTATCCATTTGTTCATACAATTGATATTAAAGACTGTTTCTTTTGGGGTTTTTTTGTTTTTCAGTGATGAGAGTGCTGGGGATTCCCTCCAGGGTGGTGACAGTATTTAACGCAGCCCATGACGGCAATGCCAGCCTGACAATCGAGGAGTTCTACTCGAGCACGGGGGAGAAGCTCAACATATCGAAGGACAGCATTTGGTCGGCGTCACTTATTCTCAAACCCTAAAGACAAACGTTGCTGTTTTTTCTATCGCTTATTTATCGGTATTATCTGACAATTGACACTCAAAACTGAGTTCTACATCAAGCGACATCAATTCTGTGTCCGTGGATTGATGTCAGCGCCTGCGTTGTAATTTTACCTGGATGTGTTTTTTGACCATCTATATTATTAATCTCCTACCGCAATTCTCTGAGCGTGTGTCCATCCATTCCCGTATGTGCTGCAGGAACTTCCATGTGTGGGTGGAGTGCTGGATGCAAAGACCGGACCTTGGTGCAAGGTTTGATGGCTGGCAGGTGGTGGACCCAACCCCCCAAGAGAAGAGTGCTGGTGGGTTCCCGCCCCACGTGATCTTATTCATTTGGATTGAAATCACAAACGCCGTTGCACAACTAATATGCAGCGATCAACACGCGGCCCTTCTCTGCAGGGATATACTGCTGCGGCCCTTGCCCAGTGGCTGCTGTTCAGCAACGCTGCCTCAGTGCCCCATTCGACACCTCGTTCCTCTTCGCCTCCGTCAACGCTGAGGTCATAAGGTTCATTGTGCGCAACAGACTGGTGGTGGGGAGGACGGTGGACACCAAGTGCGTGGGCCAGCTGATCTACACCAAGAACATTGGCTCGGACACCCCCGAGGATCTGACGCTCAATTATAAGAGACAGAAAAGTAAGAGACGCTGGCCGCAAAGCTTTCCAGAGAGAGATATAGTGAGATCAAATAAACAGGTCAGATGCAGTATAGTCTATATTAAAAAGAAAGGGGGGGGGGGGAGTGAAGACAGCAAATGTGTGTAACAAGAAGAGTCAGCGAGATGAAAGTTTAAATGTAGAGACAACTGAAGTAGAGTATGTTCTATCTTTGTTCTCCCCGTATGTGTTAAAGATTTCCCTCCGCGTTTTCTTTCGTTTCACAGAGGGAGAAGCAAGGACACAGCGGCTGGGTGAGTTTCAGCGCCCTCCTCACGCCGTGTGAGCCCAAAAATATGAGATAAGATATTCGTCCCACAACGGGGAAATGTGGATGTCAGAGCAGCAAAGACGATAGCAGAACAAAAAAAGGGCAATGAGATATGTATAACACACATAGAATATGGCACGATTGGTAATTGCACTCAATTGAAATGAAATAAATAACGTGTGACGTGTTCCAGGGAATTATTATAGTGGTTGAGTGAGGGATTGTGTGTGTGTGTGTGTGTGTGTGTGTGTGTGTGTGTGTGTGTGTGTGTGTGTGTGTGTGTGTGTGTGTGTGTGTGTGTGTGTGTGTGTGTGTGTGTGTGTGTGTGTGTGTGTGTGTGTGTGTGTGTGTGTGTGTGTGTGTGTGTGTGTGTGTGTGTATCTGACTCAACCACTGTAATAATTCACTGGATTAATACACCATATGTTCACACATACTTCACAAATACCTTGACATTGCGTTTATTTCGCCATTTGATGTCCAGTTGACAGGTCAGAGAAATCAGGGCAGAACTGAGCCTCTTATGGTCAAGTGAGGGACCAAATATATTTGAAGCAAAAAATGTTTAAATGGGCTGCTCGACATATAACTGAGAGCTCTATCCATCACTTGGGCATCCAGATGAGTCGCTCCTACGTGTGATTAGTCGAAAACGCCCCCCGACGTCTGTGTATTTTCAGCTTGCAAGGTCTAGTCTGCTTTTCTTGAAAGCACCGATTTCTTCAATACAAACCCCAGTTATTGAATATTTCTGAGACGAGAGTAGACCACGAGTTTGCACAAGTTAAACCACGAAACCCACGCACCCAACACATAGTCCAGCTAGGCGCTCTTGATTAAGTGGGGAGATTTTGCTGTTTTAATTTTGTACATTTGCTTTTTTCCACAACAAAATGTCACTTGCCTTTACAGTGTACAGGTCCGGAGCACTGGCTGGAACAGCAGGTAAGCAGTTAAAAATCCAACATTATTTTGTCTTCTTTTTTCACAAGGCCGCACTAGGGCATGTTCAGGTGTTTCAAAGCACTTACACTCAGGGTCCATGTGTTCAATTGGCACCGATCGGCACTGCTGACGATGCATACGCTGATTATTAATAATAAGCTTTGTAGATTGTGTAGTCCGTGGCGGAAATCCCTCCTTTATCCGTTCATTGGGTATCACCCCTAAATACTTTATTCTGTAGTGAACAGTAAATTATGAACCATCATCATTTTGTGTCCTCTTAATGCTTTTAAGATGGATTATGTGAACACGTCAGCCCAACGGCTGCCTGCGTTGTCCATGTATGTGCCTCACCTGTCTGTAGTGGGAGGTTAAAGGTCAAATGTCACCTGCTTCAAATTCTTATGATCAAAAAAGGGCTCGGCCCTATTTTTGAATATTTTTTCACTCTGACTGTCCTGGCCTGAAGTGTATTATATCACAATGTACTACAGTGGGCTCGGGCATGTAATATTTTTACAGAACCTTGGAGGTACACTTTGTGCCTGATTTTTATTCTGTCGCTGAAGAGTAAGCATTTATCACCTTTGTCTGAGCATTTTGATTCTCTCTTCATTTTTTATAATAGCGTTTTGCTTCTGTGTGGAGATGTAACTAAAGCGTGGCCTCCTGGTTCAAAGTTGTGCAGTTATTGATCTTAACATATCTGGAGGCGGTGGGGGCGGGGGCTGTCCACACACTTTTGGCTGCAAGGCGTGTGTCATCGATAGAGGTGGAGCTTTTCTCAGCGTCATCTCCATGAGAAGCTTTGACTGGTCTGGAGGTGTCCCTAAACATAAACGCGAAGCTATCAGTGGGTGAGAGCGTTGGCGTGAGTGTAACTCAATTGAAATGAAATAAATAACGTGTAAAGTGTTCCAGTGAATTATTGTAGTGGTTGAGTCAGGGACTGTTTGTGTGTGTGTGTGTGTGTGTGTGTGTGTGTGTGTGTGTGTGTGTGTGTGTGTGTGTGTGTGTTTGCGTCTCCCTGACTCAACCACTGTAATAATTCACTGGATTAATACACCATATGTTCACACATACTTCACAAATACCTTGACATTGCATTTATTTCGCCATTTGATGTCCAGTTGACAGGTCAGAGAAATCAGGGCAGAACTGAGAAGACCCCATCAAAAAGTTAATGTGGTCACATTCTCAGGCCCAGACACAGAATTTCCCATTTGCCTCTTATGGTCAAGTGAGGGCCCAAATATATTTGAAGCAAAAAATGTTTAAATGGGCTGCTCGACATATAACTGAGAGCTCTATCCATCACTTGGGCATCCAGATGAGTCGCTCCTACGTGTGATTAGTCGAAAACGCCCCCCGACGTCTGTGTATTTTCAGCTTGCAAGGTCTAGTCTGCTTTTCTTGAAAGCACCGATTTCTTCAGGACAAACCCCAGTTATTGAATATTTCTGAGACGAGAGTAGACCACGAGTTTGCACAAGTTAAACCACGAAACCCACGCACCCAACACGCAGTCCAGCTAGGCGCTCTTGATTAAGTGGGGAGATTTTGCTGTTTTAATTTTGTATATTTGCTTTTTTCCACAACAAAATGTCACTTGCCTTTACAGTGTACAGGTCCGGAGCACTGGCTGGAACAGCAGGTAAGCAGTTAAAAATCCAACATTATTTTGTCTTCTTTTTTCACTAGGGCCGCACTAGGGCATGTTCAGGTGTTTCAAAGCACTTACACTCAGGGTCCATGTGTTCAATTGGCACCGATCGGCACTGCTGACGATGCATACGCTGATTATTAATAATAAGCTTTGTAGATTGTGTAGTCCGTGGCGGAAATCCCTCCTTTATCCGTTCATTGGGTATCACCCCTAAATACTTTATTCTGTAGTGAACAGTAAATTATGAACCATCTTCATTTTGTGTCCTCTTAATGCTTTTAAGATGGAGTATGTGAACACGTCAGCCCAACGGCTGCCTGCGTTGTCCATGTATGTGCCTCACCTGTCTGTAGTGGGAGGTTAAAGGTCAAATGTCACCTGCTTCAAATTCTTATGATCAAAAAAGGGCTCGGCCCTATTTTTGAATATTTTTTCACTCTGACTGTCCTGGCCTGAAGTGTATTATATCACAATGTACTACAGTGGGCTCGGGCATGTAATATTTTTACAGAACCTTGGAGGTACACTTTGTGCCTGATTTTTATTCTGTCGCTGAAGAGTAAGCATTTATCACCTTCGTCTGAGCATTTTGATCCTCTCTTCATTTTCTAGAATAGCGTTTTGCTTCTGTGTGGAGGTCTAACATGCGTGGCCTCCTGCTTTAAAGTTGTGCAGTTACTGATCTTAACATTTCTGGATTTGGCAGCGCAGCGTGTGTCACCGATAGAGTTGGAGCCTTTCTCAGCGTCATCTCCTGGAGAAGATTTGCCTGGTCTGGAGGTGTCCCTAAACATAAACGGGAAGCCGTCAGTGGGTGAGAGCGTTGGCGTGTGTGTCACGGTCACCAATCGCTCGAGCCGCCCCAGGGTCCTGGAGGAACACGTCAACGCTCAGGTCAAAGATTACAACAGTAGCCCACAGGAGAGCTTCTGGACATTACACCAAGAGGTGCACATACAGCCGCATGGAGGTAAGGAGTCCTGCAACCCACTTGGAAACAAATGAGTCACCGTGTGTCGTATCACCTTACTGTTCAATCTCAGCACTTTTGCTCGGTCGCAGTGACATCACACGTTCGACGAACCCAACTTTGACCGAGCCTGAACCTCTCTCGCGTCCATTTTTTCCCCAGCTTTGACCCTCCAGCACACCCTCCCCTCGTCCGAGTACGAGTCGGCGCTGGCAGCGGACAACATTGTGAGCCTGGCGGTGGTGATAAAGGACGTGCAGACCCAAGAAAGAGTCCTGGAGACTCAGGAGTTCAACATAACCTCGCCGCAGATAACCATAGAGGTACGACAGCGACATGCTTCATATGTTGACCACTTCCAGAATTCCAATTCATCTTCAAAACACAATAAGAAGTGGTGTTCTCTCACAGTCGTAACAGAACATGAAATGTAGCAGTTCAATTCAAGATCAAATAACATTTTTCATCAGCCTGTCGAATTTCCTCGTCCCCTTCTTGTGAGTGTGAAAGATTAGCGGCATGCATCGGTTGCGACAGGTCAATCTACATTCTCACAGGGGACTTTTTTTTTCCGGGGGGGGGGGGGGCAAACGAGCTGAATTCCATTTTCCCTTGTGTGCTTCAGCCGCCTCCGGGGATAATGCGGCTTCGCTGGTCTCTGGCACTGTTCATTTTCAGCCCTGGTCTGTAGCATCTGATCGCGTGAAACCCGCTGTTTGCTGCAGATCGAAGGAGGGGACAGCATCCGGGCGAAGAAGGAGCAAACGGCCCGGGTGTCCTTCACCAACACGCTGACCAAAGCCCTGAATGGAGCCGTGCTGACCGTGGAGGGATCTGGCCTGCTGAGCGGCAGACACCAGGCCCAGTAAGTGAAAAAGTAGAAAGAACCCCCCCCCCCCTTTAATCATCATTCTCTAGTCTCTGATCGTCGTCTGCACGGTTCCCCAGAGAAACGGAGGGGGAAAAAAACACCCGTGGTCACATTCTAGCAGCGTCACACATATTTTATCTTTGCTTTTTGTTCGAGCCGAGAAGAAAACATGATGCGCTGTGAGGAATGTGGTCAGGTAGGTTTTTTTTACAACAGCTCTGACATAAGGTTGCACCCTAATGTTTGTGTGTGTGTGTGTGTGTGTGTGTGTGTGTGTGTGTGTGTGTGTGTGTGTAGCTCTGTGGGGAGAACACAGCACCATCACTCTCAGGGCTTAAATATACAATTCATATTACCTTGATTTTTTTGTTTTTGTGGCTAATTTCAAATTCAACTTCCAATTTAAGTAAGTAAATTTGAGTAAGTTGTGCAGGAGTCATTATGTACATGTAGGACCACAAATGGTTTTCACGTGGCTGTACAGCCGGCCTCAAGGCATTCCTCCATGAAATAGAATTTAATCCACCTTAGTCTGCAAAAAAAAAAAAAATGGTTTCAAATTTATCGGTGCAACGCGTCAAACTTTTCACAATTTCACAATTTTTTTGCCGTAGAACTTGTAGTGTCGCTCGTGCAGGGGGTTGTTTGGGGGGGATTTTACGTCCACATGAGGCAGGAGCGACCTCATCGTAAATGAGCATCTCTTCACTATTTAATGTCTAATTTCCCACATTTGAATTTCTCTGTTGTTCTCGTGTTCATGGCTAAGACGTCATCCTCCTCACACACACTCTTTCATGGCTTTAACTGGACAAATTTGTGAAGGGAAAGTCAACTGGTTTGGTCCTGTCCCTCCCTAATTTCAGTCCCCTGGAGCCATGGTGGGGATTTTTTTGGGGGGCGGGTGAGGGGGCACAGCCAATAAAGCCAAAGTTCCCCCCAGAGAGGAGTAAACTAGCAAACAGGAGAAGAGATTCAGCAGAAATATGAAGGGGTGATGAATCAACAATGGAAAATAGCGGGACAATGAAACTGCTTTGGCAATTGTTGTCTTGAAAAAGGGCAGGATGGGAGTTCTGGGAGGCAAACGACTGCTTGTGGCGTTAATCGACGCTCACGCCCGCAATCGCTCACATACACACTGACGTTACAATAAAATGTTGTGCTCTGGGGACCACCAATCTCTCATTGCCTCTTATATTCACTGTCACACGTTACTATCCACTTTCTTTCCCCCCCCCCCAAAACATCGGAATCTCCAGACTGTTTAATGGCTGCGCTGGAGTGTTCGTGTGTGTGTGTGTGTGTGTGTGTGTGTGTGTGTGTGTGTGTGTGTGTGTGTGTGTGTGTGTGTGTGTGTGTGTGTGTGTGTGTGTGTGTGTGTGTGTGTGTGTGTGTGTGTGTGTGTGTGTGTGTGTGTGTGTGTGTGTGCCTGCATGAGAGTTGAAATTTGAAAATATGATGTTTTCCCCCTCTCTCTCTCTCTCTCTTCCAGGCTGGATCATCTAAAGCCGGGGGAGAAGATTGAGAAGACGGTGTCCATCAAGGCCACTTCGCCCGGCACCAAAGTGCTGATGGCCTCGTTGGGGCACGGTAACGGCCACACCGTCGTCTCCAGGTGCTTCCGCAAAGTCTCTGTGGTGTCTGCGTCGTAGGGAGCAGCCCGATTCATGAATCGACCCTACAGTACAGTTTGTTGGGCCTACGAATGTCAAAAAGGTACGCTTTCTTACTTTTCTATGATGCCTTGTGTTTTCCTGTGCCAGTTTATTTGTCCTCTTCTCAGTAATAATACGCCGCGGCACCCTCTCTCTCCAGCCTGGAATGATCTAGCAGCAACGATTGTATACATACGACCCGTTTTGTGCTAAATGCTAATGTGTTTGTACCAGTAGGGCAGTAAGTAATCAATAGAGACAAAATGCACAAAAGAGGTTATGTGAATGATGCGATGCAGCGCCGACGTCGGCTCACTTTTGATGTTAAGCAGTATTTGTGATCAGTTGCCGAGGAATCAGGGAGAGATTTATGTGTGCGTCTCTTTTTTAAATACAGATGGGATAAACTCTGGTCAATGGTTATTCGGGGCATTCTGTATAGTCAGAAGGCTGATTTTATTTTTGTTTTGTTTTTAGTTCTGGTGTCTGGTGCGGAGGATTTGTGTCCTGTACCTGAAAAAATGCTTTCATTATTGTCGTGGATTTTACAAATGTACTTTTCTTTAACTTTTTTTGCTCCGTCACTTGATGAGAACTGTGAAAGGAGGCCGAAGGCTCTAAAAGAAGTAAAGGGACATCACGATCACAAAACTTCCATACTCAACCTAAAGAGTAATCTCTGGTTGACACTTTTTTCCCCTTTGGACTCATCCAAATGTGATTCAGAAGAGGTGTGAAAGGTAGCAGATGCCCTGATTGTTCATTTTTTTTAAAGAAAACACACACTGTATATTGTACAACTGGTGTTATCTAATCTAATAATTTAAAAAAAGGAAAACTGTCAGGTACCCAAACATGGTGGAAATATATACACTTTTTAAATGACCTATGAATAAAATGTAATGAATGAGTCACGACCACGTTGTCTTGTCTTGTCTTGTAAGCGTGTCAGGTCAAAAGATTTCCACATTCCACTGAACCATATCAGGTTCCTCCGACCTCCTGCTCGTCTGGTTAGTGAGTCGACACCTTCCATCTCGCCTTAGAAGCACAAGTTAGATATCAGAATCCAATCAAGTTGTGGAGTGTCTGTCTGCAAATACACTTATACCCCTTTGATCCTACCTATTCACTGCAAGTTGGGAACTAAAAAATAATTGAAATGAGGAAACTGAAGCAGCAGAGATTGAGATAATTCCTACCCAGAGATAAATCCTCCCCGGGAAGAGTTGCTCCAAAGTCCCATACCAACGTTATCAAGCTTCTCCAGAGTCTTAGGCGACATTATACACCTTTTTTGACATACTATAACGTGTCAAAAAAATGGTGGAATGCCTCTTTACAGCTCCGGACGGACTGTGCTGCATTGCTGTAACACCAGACCACCACCAGGCGGCAGCATTGGGTCATCCATTTGAATGTCTGCGTCTGGTGATTTTCTTGCTGCAAATCCCTCTTACATGACTGTGACCTATAAAACAAATGAATTCTGTTCCTAAACTTAAACCAAAAGGCTCAATGTTGAACAATGCGTTGTATTGTATAAGCTTCGCAAAAGTGTTTTGTGCCGCAGTGAGTTCCGTAGTGTGTAAACTGTGCACAATGTCTCCGAGGTGCAGACCCCGTCCATTTACCATCAGCTAACCGTATCCCTACCCCTGAATCCTAGTCCTGCTCTTAACCCTCCGGTCACTCCGGGATCATCCACGTGGGCGTCGAGTCGCGAGCGAACTGGACGTGGTTGTAGATCCCTGAAGACGTTTCACCCTCTCGTCCAAGAAGAGGCTCCTTCGCGTCGGCCTCTCGGTCTTCAAGAATCTACAACCAAGTCCCGTTGCTCCTGATTCATCGCCCCCCTTTGGATGACTATGACCTGGACGGGTGAGAATCTCCAGAAGCAAGTTTCCCCATAGCTAATGCTGGAGACGCTAGAATTTCTAATAGGACAATTTCTCCAACTGGGAATCTCTCCTCTGAATAGCCAGTTTGTTGCTCGAGACTCACAGAAAGAGAAGCAGGTTCACTGTTGCGTAGGAGATATTCTGTCCCCAGTTGAGAAACAGGCCCATCAGACTTCCTGTAAAGCGACCCAGACGGACCTCGGACGAGGGCACTGTGCCGCAAACCTCTCACTTCTCCCCGTCAATAAAATAGACCTATAAACGGATTGATATAGAATATCTGAGGTGTGTATTCGGGCATTCATTTACCAGGCAGTTCTGGGCGGTTCGGAGATGCCTCACGGACAGATACGCGCCATAATTTGTGTGTGTTCAGGGGTGCAACCTACAGGCGAGGATTGTTTTTCACCTATCCAGGGCCGACAAGAGTGTGTGTGTGTGTGTGTGTGTGTGTGTGTGTGTGTGTGTGTGTGTGCGCGCGTGTGCGCGCGTGCGCGTGTGCGTGTGTGTGTGCGCACAGAGCAGCTTGTGATCCTATACCTCGGTGTCAGGGAGATTGAGGCGGAGGCGTTGGCAGACGGAGACGATAATCAGACTCCACGCTCGCTGATTCTCAGACAAATTAAACGTCAGGGGAAAGCAGAGAGCGGGACCGCTGGGCTGCTCCGAAAAGCTGAGGCCATCATAAATTATTAATGGCTCCCCGTCACGGCCTCCCTCTCGTCGTGCCTCGCTCTTTACTTCTTTCTTTCTCTCGTTTCCTACTCCTCCTTGCCAGTCCCCTTCTCTTTTCTTCCTCCTTCCTTCCTCCCCCCGCCCTCACACACATCTTCTGTCTTCTCGCCCTCTGTTCATTCTCCTCTCCATGCCTCCCTTTTGACTTCACTGATTTTCTTCCTCCCATCCATCTGCTCTTCATTAACTTTTCCTCCTCTTCAGCGTGCTCGCCCTTTCCTCAGCTGAATATCCTCTTTTCAATCGCTCCTTCCCTTTTCATTGTCTGGCTTTTTTTTTTTCATCCTCCCCTCTTATCAACGCTTCATGTCCCAAGTTCGCAGGCAAACTTTTTCTTGGACGGCGCAGCCCCTGACCACCAATCTGCTGCTTTTTTAACAGAGGTATTTGTCAGTAGCACACCACTGAACAAGTATCAGGTGGTTCAGTTAACCCTGCGTTTTCCTGTCCTATACAAGTGCCTTTGTGTAAATGATAAGCAAAAGGGAAATTCAGTTATAGCAACGGGAGACATGTTAAAGATCATAATGACAGAAGTAATCATTTATTTTGCCAAATTTTAAAGTAAGGCTACTGCATGTGGGGAATTTTTGACACCGTTTGTATTTATGCTATTTGTGCCTCATGATGAACATAAAAAAATAATTTCTGTGGAAGGTTAGAGGATAACATACGAGAGAAAATCTACTCAAAAAACGCTCCGAGCTATCGGACGGGCAAGGAGATCATTTTTCACAGTGCTGTAATGGTCTATAACTGCTGGTAACACACTATGTCTTGTGCTTATACACATGCACACGCATGCACACACACACACACACACACACACAATAGCGTGCACCTCAACAGGCAACCCCAGCGAGCTGCTATAAAGGCGGCGCTGATAATTATGATAATGAATCTGGCTTCTGTCTGCTGTCTATTGTCGCTTGGTAATGAGTTTGTCCCGAAGGCCACTGGTGTAATAGCTCATTTGCAACACTGCATGGCTGACGCTGCTCTGCGATTCAGACCCACGAGGTGCACCGGTCAGCGAGGCTATTTGTTTTTGCTGTGGCGGCAGCGGCCCGGCCCGGCCCGGCCCGGCCCGCCTCTCGTCATCCATCAGCGTGGAATGCAGCTGAGGGACAACGAGGGCCTGCACGTGCTGCACCCCTACGTAGTGTACATTTGAATGAATGTCTGCATTTGCATTTTGGTCTGCTTCCATATCGTCTTCATAAGTATACACTCAAGTAAGAACGAGTCTGTGTGTGTGTGTGTGTGTGTGTGTGTGTGTGTGCGCGCGCGCCGTGTGCGTGCGTGTGTGTCTGTCTGTGCGCAAAAACATTTCAGAAAATATAACAATTTTGCAGAACACCATATTTCACAAAGCATGCCATGTTTTTGAAAACAAGTAATTTTTCAACAAAAATGTGATGCCCCATGACATTTCAGAAAGGCTGACATTTCACAAATCATGTTTCAGAAAACACCATGCGGTATTAGAATGCACATTACAGAAATGCAGCAAGACATTTCAAATGACACAAAAACGTCCCAGGTGCATACAACATTTCAAGAAGTGCGACATCTAAAAGATGACATTTCGTAAAAAGGATATCTTTCATAATGACGAACGAATGAATGCAACGTTTTCGGGCAACGCAGAAAACACACAGCATTTTGCAAGTGCTCTTGTGTTGTATTTCGGGAGGCCACCGTAAATGTGGCCGCGTTTGTGCACGTGTAAGAATGTGTGTGGTCCATCGTGAACAATATTCACAAACCCGGCACTGCCTCATTAGCCCAGTGCAGATGGATGTCCCCGGTCAGCGCATTTTCCCTCAGACAAACTCTACGGGGCGTCCTAATATAAACGGATTGGCCCCAGCAGGTTCTTGCACAGCCACTTGGCAGCCCACGGAAAACACATTTTCTCTCTAATATACGCCCAGCCTGGGCCTCGTGTGAAGAAATTCATCCTCATTGTCGGGACCAAGACTCGTGACAACACCAGCGTTATTTTGTCGTATGGAGCATAGGTCATCTTAAGTTTCTCTGTATTTTCCTACACACTTTACAGAAAACAGGGAGCTCAACGGAATCTTGTCAAATGTAATAAAAATGGCTTCAGTTACACTGTTTCCGGATGCTACAGAATGTGATACTGAGCACTTTTTCGGGCCCAGAGTTCACACTACACCACTGACTGGCGACAGGTGGTCACGCGCTACTTGATCTCTCACCCATAGAAACCTGTGCACTTGACTCCCCTTGCAGCTCATTTGCAGATTCCTGTACGCATTTACAAATCTGATTACACACACACACACACACACACACACACAAACACACGCACACACACACAGAGATTGAGATGCAGTTACACAACTCTCCAAACAAGGGCTCAAACTGAAGCACAGGATGCGTGTTCAGCAATAGCATATCTGAGTGCAGACAAACCGTTTACAGCAGGAGCAGGGGAGATTTGAGAGAGAGAGGGCAGGGTGTTGTGGCGAAGATTCAAAAAATCTGAGCATGAAATGAGGGAATAATGCTCTCAAAACTATAGACAACACAAGGCAGGGAATCAACTCCATACTTGCTCGACATCAGATTAGAAGGAGCGGGCTGGATGTGTATAGTCTATGTGGGAAATTGAGGACATTGTTGAAATCTGTTGTGGATGTGCAATATGCTAATTGACATAATTATGACATCACGGCATCGTGGCAGCTGCCAGGTACTCTTGAAAAAAAAGTAACTCGGGGCGTCTGATAATGCCGATTTTTCTTTTAACGGATATCTTCCCTTCTGTTGTAAAACAATGAAATTACATTCTGGCCACAAAATACCTCTAAGAACACAAACATGACAACAAACCAAGGTGGCATTAAAGTCTACATCAATGATGTGTCAAATAACTGAGAAGAAAAATTCCAAGCATGCGTGGTGATCATAGACTGAATACAAAAATGGAAAATGAAGCCATTGTGGAGGTGCCTAAAACCGGAATTCTCCTAAATGACCAGCAGAGGGCGACTCCACTGGTTGCATGAAGGAGTCAGTCTCTATAGAAGCCTATTAGAAAAATACCCTACTTTTTAAACATTTTCCAGAGGAGTTCATGGTCTCAATCTCCATTTCCAAGTCTTCCTCAATACGGTTTCCACTGGGATATGGTTATCATGTGATTGACAGCCAGTACTGTCCAACGGGTGCAGGTCACAGGTGGATCTCAGTCAGGCCACACCCCCCCTCACTGTCATGATCCGTCTGGATCATGAACTCTTTATGAACTTTGAAGAACCTTTTGAGAGACTTTTTGGTGTTTGTATCTTGACTTTGTGTTTTCCCGTTTTACTTTGCAGTTTCCCTCCCCGTGGGTCGTCACTTCCTGTTCTCCCGTGTGTTCGGCGTCTTCCAGTTTGTACCTGTTGTCCCACCCAGTTAAGTTCCAGCCTGTTAGTCTCCAGTCAGGTTATTCCCAGAGTGTATGTCCCAGTCAGCTTTTCAGCTCGGTTCCTGTTTAATTCAAATCCAGTTGCATTCTGCATTTGGGTCCTTGACACTCCCCTCCAAATATGTTTACTTCTGGTTTTGAAAATCCAAGATGGTGCTGGCCAAAATGCTAAAAAAAAGAGAATGTATATATATATATATATATATATATATATATATATATATATATATATATATATATATATATATATATATATAATTCTGTTTGTGTGGATGAGAGGCCCCAGTGTAGAGTTTTGCAAAATATCCACGAGTGTGGACAGGGTGTCAGTCACTCAAACACTCAGTCATGGACATGTGGGGATGTATCGCTCCAGTGGGGGGGAAAAAGGGGAAAATATTATACTGCCCATAAAAGTCAGTTGAAAATGAATTGCAGTCAGCCATTTTGCCACTATAGTATGTAGTTTAATGAGTCAGTCGGCCATTTTGGCTTCTGGAGACATGACTTAATCAGTCAATTAGAGTGGTGGTGTATTAATATGACTGAACTGGGAGCAAGCTCGGCCAGGAGAGAAATGGGCCGGTGAATGAATAATCACCCCCAGAGAGCTGGAGTGCCACTGCGTGAGTTATCATCATCGTCAAAGATTAAAGGGGAAATAAACTCAAAAAAATGTAAATATGGTCCTGGCTCTCAGCCTCCGAAGACGAGGATCCGTTGGCAATTTTTCTGGATGAGCGAAGAGGGCTGAAAAAGTTGAAAGACGGTTATTTGCCAATTGAACAATTATGATACGGCTGGGGCTGTGAGGAACAAAGTGATGAATAAAAGAGGACTGGCTGTGATTCTTTACTCTCTTCGTCCTCACTTTCAAATGGACTGCGAAGAAAACCGAACGGGGTGGTTTAATAATCAATATTTTATGAGATAGAGTAATTCCCGTTTCCCTTTCAGCAGCCTTTTGCTCATATTTGAACCAGCGTCTGTCATCATTGAGCTGCTGCATTAAAAAGGTGCTATTGGGCTATCAAAACTGATCGATTACCAGGGCAGCGATGTTGGAAATTCAATACCGAAAATGTAATACCGGAACTTTCATGCCTTTCAAACGACAAAGTTATTGCATATGGTGCTGAAATTGCATCCATTGCTGCCCTGTGTGAGCTGGAGTCATTAAAGGAGCAGTGCCAAAAGAATGATTTCATCCTTCCGATTCACTTCTGTCAATATCAATACTAACATCATAATGTTAATATTCTGCAGTCCTGCTGATGCATATTGGTTAAGCCACACAGCATAATTTACGTCGCTATAGCAACGGAAATGATACTTTTTGACAAGTTAAGTGTGTCAACGTGTGAGTGGAAAGATACCGAGTCATCTCCTCTTTCTCAGGTTGCTAAATAAAAAGAGAAAAATATTTGGATGACAGTGTGTAATTTTTGTAATTTTCTGGTGGTTAAGTTGCAAGCCACAGCCAGCTGAGCAACCGACAGGGGACACTTTATGGTGGTGCACCGCTGAAGTTGACGTACTCTGGACAGTTTTGTGCAACAACCGTATTCACACACGACGTAGTCGGGTCCACCTCATGTAACCACATTTAACTCATCCAAAGTTAACGAAGAAACATTGGTTCTTTGTTCCAGGTGATTATACATATATGAACACACAGTTGTGGAAAATATATTCTATTTCTGTGAATAAGTTATTCTTTACACACTCCAGCTTTAACAATATTGCTGTTTTCGGATTCATATACATTGAGAAAACCACGGGGGAAAAAACACTCACACACAAAAGATGATAACTTCAATCAGACTTTATTTATATAGCACATTTCAAACACCTTTCAAACAAAGTGCTTTACAGATGATTGACAAAACGTAAGATGTTAAAAGTAGTTCTAGTGCAGTAAGTTGACTTGAAATTAAGAATTTAGTTTTACCAACTTTTTCATTTTTGCAGTGTACTGAACACAGTTATTCCGATGTCCTCCCTGAAGATTAAAGATGACTTTCGCACAATGGCTCCTATTTTGTTACTATGACAAAACTATATTCCTTCATGCCTTCCTCTTACCTCTGATTTATCGACTTTATCGTACATGTTCACCATGCCAGGAGCCGTGAATGCCCACGTGCAGACCACATTAGGACCTCAGGACTCCCCTTCATGGAAGAATTGGTTCAAATTCAAAAGAAAAAAAAAACAAAGACACTGACAGAAAAATGAATCAATCGTGGGAGAAGACGGCGAGCCCTGTCGCGCATGGCAGCCACAGTCCCAGAGGAGAAGAGCCATGTATATGCCACACAATAATAAGCAGCGGGATAATTCCACCATGAAGGGAAATAAGTGCAAAAAGTGTTTTCACCGCAGAGCCTCATTAGACGGGTAAATTTATTTCAGTCAGAAATGCATTGGCTTTAATTTCACGCTGCACGCATTTCGATACCGGCAAGAGGGCGGGAAAAGCGCGCGCCACGGAGACAGAGAGAGAGAGAGAGAGAGAGAGAGAGACAAAGAGGAAGAGAGAGGATATATGAAGTTTAATTTTCTGCCAAAAGTCACCACACCAAAGAGAATTAAAGTTGATACACTTGCAAACAAAGGACGAGGAGAGGGAAAATAAGATAAAGCGACAGGGGGAACGGTTTATATCGAGGTTATGTAAATTCAGGGGAGGCAATTGGAATTTCGTCGGAGAAATAATTGAATTCATTCCGTGTTTGATTGTCTTTAGCTCCGTGCAACTGATCGTCAAAGAATAAAGCCGCAGTACTTTCAAAAAAAGTCACTGTGAACACAGGGAAATGGAAGCAAACATTCAACCGAGTACTTGTGGTCGAAAATTGAAGGTTTACCTCCAGGTTTTTAGTTTTTTAATATCTTTGCAATGTCATGTTGGAACTGCTCCACTGCTGCACTTTGAATAGTGCTTTGAATATTTAGCCCTCGGGAGACGGGGCGAGGGCTTTAGACCCAATGCTCGCATCACAGCAGTGGAGGGAAACGGGGCATTAATAACATTTTGGCCGATTTCCCTGAAAGTCCAGTTAAAACGTGACGAAAGCTCGACTTGTGTGATCTCAGAGCGTCGGGGTTGTGATGATGGATGCCGGCCGTTGTACCTCGGTGCTGAAAGTTGACTGGTTTTTGAACGTGTGTTTTGTCTTTTGACAGCAGCTCCTTTTTTCCCCGCGGCTGCATCATCTCGTTTATCACGTGGCCCGATACAGAATGTCATCATTTACCGCCTCGGGTTCACACACACACACACACACACACACACACACACACACACACACACACACACACGGAGGCTCATCTGAGAAGTATTGGGATGAATGAGGAAGAAGATGGCATGTGTTTGTGTGTGTGTGTGTGTGTGTGTGTGTGTGTGTGTGTGTGTGTGTGAAAATGTCTCAAAGGTAACACTTGTTGTTACTCCAATATGGTTATTGTGGTTGTTTTCAACGGCAACGCAATAAAAACCATCAGAAAAATTGTTATCGCCACCGACTGAATGTTAGGAGCCGATCATTGTGAAGAGATGACCGACGGATCAAACAGCAGCTGTCTTCCTGCACGAGCTCGACAAAAACAGTCTGTCATTTTTCGGCATTGTCAAGTTGTTGCGAAGGCTGGGCCACGGAGGAAAGACTCAGAGGAAAAAAAACAAAAACAATTTGGCAATTATTGAATATATCCTCGATGACCGTGCACCCAAACAACTACTATTTCTCTCATAACTTTCCCCCCAAAATTCAGAGTCAGCCATTGGAAAGCCCTTGGGTAATTTGTCTTTACATAAAAACGCACAAAAGCTGGCCAGCTTTTCACACCAGCAGCTATGCAAACTTACATCCTCCCCCAAAATAGCAAAGCCCCTGTACTCCTCTCACCAGCTCTGTCAGAAGCCTCTCTGCTTTCAGCGGCTTCCTGCCTCACTGTACCTGCCAGGAGCTGCTTCTATTTACGGAGCTGAGACCCCCACCTTTTCCTCTCACTTATAATGTTCAACGCTGCCGGAGGCGGTGGTGCCTTCATTTCCCCCACCAACATGCTTATTGTGCTCCCCTCCACCGTTTCCCTTTTCTATGTTTTATGGTGGCAGGCAAACTATGACCTGACCGCCGACACCCACTGCTGTGGGGCAGGGCGCAACCTTGTTCACACCGTGTTGTCTTGGGGGCACACATGCGACCTTACCGCTCAACCAGCACATCTGGAAAGAACCCGCAGTTGGACCAGATCATTGCAGTAAGATTTAGAGGCCTGAACCAAAGTAACTGTGAGATAGGCAGGTTGTTTTTCATTCACTTAAAATCTCACCCAACCGTTTTGGGGACCAATCACAGTCCAGTATGTGTCCGATCTTCCCCTGCGTGTTTAGTCTCTTTGCTCGCAGTCATCGGGGTCGCCTTGTTTCGGCTCCGGTAGTGGACACCCTGAGTTGCATTTTACTTTTGTTTTGCATCAGACACTGTAAGTCTGTTTTGGTTTTTCCTTTTATTGAATATGCCATCCGCGTCCTGCATTTGGGCCCTGCCTCCTTGCCACAATCCCAACGGCGCCAGCCTCCTCCTAGGCAGAGGGTTTATTCGATGCAAAGCATTGATGGCATTTGAATCATTATTAAATATATTAATAAGCACTTTGTCCTTAGCCATTCCCTCCCATCAGAAATGATGAAGCGCTATGAAACAAATCAAAGGGGCAGTGGCACACGATCAGCCTGTTCATTTTGCAGATACATTTGACACTGCGGGTACCGTCTGCACTGACCACAGTCAGCCGGCAGAGTCAGCCCGTCACAACGCGAATGCGGCTTATATTACACACACGCACGCACAAGCACACGGGCATCCATCATGACACATGCAGAAGGAAATTGTAACCATCGGGACATAATGTGCATCCGTCTTCGCCACAAGCTCATTTTAAAATGTAATATGTGGCACAAACTGCGCGATGACGGGCAGACAATGATGGATGACTTTATAAACCGAGTCCAGCGTGAAGAAACATGTTCTACATGCACAAGTGAGAAAGCAATTACAGCAGAGATAATTCTCATATATACACAAATGTCAACTCACCGGTATCCGTCACACTCTTGTCGGTGTGTGTGTGTGTGTGTGTGTGTGTCAACTTCACCAACGTTCCCCTTTTTTCCACACATCCCAACTGCTCGAGCTGCACTGCCTGTATTTGATGTAAATATTCAGTGAGCTATGAAATCAGATTCCTCTTTGTATGACAGGGAAACCCGGGCATTGACTGTATTTCAGGTATTTAAAGGCAACCGACAAATTGATTACGTGGAGCTTTTGGAACAGAAACTTCCCGTGGTCCCTGTGGTTGTGTAGGAGGACGTGACGCGATGGCGATATGTACGGATTACAATATCCGTCAAAATTCACAAGGTGAGAGCATAATGTGACTTTCTCTCAGCTCTGAGCACACCTTTTGATGACCTTCAATCGAAGAAAAAAAGGTCACAGCCTTTCAATCTCCTTTCATCGATGCACAGTTGAATTTTTAATGGTTGTCTGTTTCTTAACTTTGCAGCAGCTGTTTTCATTGTGATTCAATGACACCGTCAGTTGCTGACACGATAATGATCGTGTAGTTTGTTACCTCGGCCGAGGAGGTTATGTTTTCACCCCTGTCCGTTTTGTTAATGGGCTGGATTAAGAAAAACCTGGTGGAAGGATAGGACATGGGCGGGAAAAGAATCAATTACAGAGGCGGACAGGAAACTTTTTCACGCTTTCTTTAATATGGTAAGAGCATTTTTTTTTTTACATTTTCATAAATTTCTCAGTGAATGATGCTCGAGCTTTATTAAAAAAAAGTGTGTGTGCTCGTGTGTGTGCAATTTGGTGCGTCTTATAGGTCTTGATATGTTTGATCTCAGCGGTTTTATATTTACCTAGATGTTTAGGTGTCTTCCGTCTGAATGTCAGGCTTTTTCAGACTCAAAACCGCAACACCAAAGCTGTCGCACTGATTCAACTGATCCGCACATCCCGTGCTTTTTTACCTTTCCTTTTTCTTTCTCAAATCTTCTCCCTACCTTTTCTCATTAAATCTGTGACATTGCGGTAAAGTTCTGGTAGTCGGTTCAATCCAAAGGGACTTTTTGAAATGTCCTTTTCATGCGAAATGGAAATTGTGGTTCTGCAAACAGGAACACTGGGAAAGGAGACAGGTACATTGGAGTTGTAGACTGCTTTTTTCTTTAACAGTACAGCAACAGCAGGACGTCCACGGCCTCACATGCACGCACCCCCCCCCCCCCCCCACACACACACACGCACACGCACACACACACACACACGCACGCATGCACGCACACATGCACGCTCGCACACACGCGCAGCAAAATGCATAAATGATGCAGGGTGCACACACACTCTGCAGAGGACTAGGCTGCTATGGTAACGTCAGTGGAGAGAAACATGGAGCATCCTGTTTGGTCACTGCCCTTTTGAAGCGATCATCACCTGAAGCACTTTTCTGAAAGGATAAGGGTGCAGACTAAAGATTGTGACCACGAGGCATCGGTGGAAATGATCCTGGCCGACAGCGAGCCGGCGAGTGGGCGATTGTGCTCATACAGTGAAAAAGTATCAAGTTTTAACAAATTCACTTTGGATCTTAATTTCTTTAAACACTTTGCCAACTTTAAAAAATTAAAAAAAAACACACACAGAGCGACAGTTTTGACTCCATTTGTTTCTTCCTTGTATTGGCCATCATTAACGAATCACACTCAGCAGGTTTCTTGGTGCAATATTGGGATGCAGCCGATGATCGGATACTTTCTAAGACGTTAGGTTCAAAGTTGGTTGAGGAGTTTGGTCTTCGGAGTCTTATATAATATTTAAAATGAACATATGAGGTTATAATTTTATTCTTCGCCTTTGTTTGATTTGGGGAACTGTGTTCATGCATAATCTGAACAGCCCTTGTTCTTCACCCTGTTGGACTCGAGGCTGTAAAAGAAGATGGACATTCTCTTTAAAACCAACTGTCACAGGGATGCAAATGAAGACCATTGCATAGGAGGATTTAAAAAAAAAATCTCTCTGCAACTCAATGAAGAAGGTGTTGCCGTGACACTGAGCACTCGGTGTGTGTGTGTGTGTGTGTGTGTGTGTAACCAGCGGATCTTAATGGACGCCGAGGCTGAGTGGGTGGTGATGCGCCGGGGTCGATAGGACTCACACTGGGCCTTCGATATCACTGCATCGCCCAGTCTCTTCAGCTCTCAGCTCCATCTTAACAGAGGTAATCATTTATCCTTTTGTGGGTCCACTGAAATGACTGTCTGCCACGCACACACACGCACACACACACGTATTAGTCAATTCTCGCTCCCTCGGCTGACACCATCACAGATAGAGTGATGAAATGATTTTCTCCTCCAGTGCTTTCCAATTCACATTAAGGGGAATATTGCGCTCCCCTTTTTCAAACGGCCGCAGGTAAATCAAACTATACTGGGTCCACCGAAGAGTCCACCCTTGTCTCTTTATCAGCGTGATCTAAAGAGGGCTATATGTGCGATTCCATATCTAGGTTGTTTTTGTTGTTTTTTTTTAAACACGGAGCAATTTTTATTACAGTATTTAAGTGCAACAGGATTTTTATGTGAAGCCTAATTTACAGTCGTCTTTCAAAGTGTATCTATTTCTCTGTTGAGTTTACATCTTGGATCATTTCAGAATATCCCTGCGAGGGTTTCAAAAGCACATAAACCGTGGACACCACTGCAATATTAAGTCCTAATGGATACTGGATATGAAGACCGAAATCAAGACGCATGCTGATTTTCCTTTCTCTCACCTAAGTCTGCTCAGGTCTGGAACTGGCACAGCTCTGTTAGTGTTCGTTGACTTCTCGAACAAGACACAGACACGCGCGCGCACAAAGTCATACAGAACAGATTTCTGTTGAATATTACTGCCGAGACAGTGATAAACAAACAGCTCTTGGAAAAAGAGCAAAGCACTACAAAGCAAATCAGTTGTAAGCATAATGACATCGGGGAATTTAATCACATTGGAGAGGTGCAGTCAGGTATTACCGTCCTGCAAACCAACTCCAAAAAAAACAAACACAACAACAAACTATGGAATGCGATCTGTCACCGCAGATTCCAAAAACATTTTCTCTCTTTCTCTCTCCAGCTGGCAGCGGGGTCGCTCTCCCCCGACAGCTCTTTTTAGTCCTCCTCCTAGCTGGCGATTTGTTTCGCCGGCACAGTTTTGGCCTGGCGATCCTCTCAAAAATGTTCAAATGCAGTTTTGCGTTCGACGTTACACAGAATAATACGGCTTCATTCAGCACCTGAATGTTCGCCTGAAGCCAAACCCTGGTGACTGACACCAGACAGGAGACTACTCCTACGGAAAGCAGTCTAACACATAGCCTGCTAAAGTAAGCAAGAACATTTTGTACGCCGCCTTTTTAAATGATGACAAATTTACAGTATATCCGTTTTGACCATCCTGTCAAATAAAGGAGCCCATAGGTCATCTGTGCAAGCAATTTCTTACGAACCCATAGTTATGTTTTACTGTTAGGCGACCTCTAGTGGCTGTAGTCATTATGACCGGAGCAAAGTCGGGAGAATTTTTTCACTGCTGTTGCTTAGTAGTTGCTCTTTGCCTCTTGCTGCATGTACACACACACACACACACACGGACACACACACACAGACACACACACGGACACACACACACACACATCAGGTGACAGGAGGGATGGGAGTTGTGTGCCCAGTGTAATTACCCATAGTTACCTGTGGGACGTGTTCATCTGATAAGACAAAGGTTCATTTACTGTTACTGTACCTCTCTTAGAAATCGGTGGGCTATGAGAAATTGTTGTGGACCGATTGCCTGAAATGACCTGGTGTGTGTGTGTGTGTGTGTGTGTGAGAGAGGGAGAGAGAGAGAGAGAGAGAGAGAGAGATAGAGCATCATAGCACTCTTTCAATGTAAGGTTGATTTGTGTCATACATTTGTATTCACATTGAATCAAATTTTCTAATAAAACTATAGTAAAATAAACATGTTTAGTTATATTTTCTATGAACGTTGACTCACTAAATGTTGTTTTAAAGTCATTTTTCATTTTTATTGCCAGGGAGAGAAATACCAAATATGAATACCAAATGCCAGGTCAAGGCACCTTCATTGTTCGTGAACCTTTGGTCTTGGTCATACAGAATACTAATAATAATATCAGCCCAAATGCCAAAAATACAAAGTTAGCAACTATAGCCCGTGACCATGGTGGAGCATTTAGCAGCTAATGAACCAGACACTTTTCTCGGGAGACCAAAACAGAGCTAAAATGAGAATGAATATTTGACAACAACACATTTTCTGCATAATATTTGTTCTGCTTTTGGTTGAAAAGAAGATGTATTAATTCACCACCGATTAAAATGGAATGCACTGTTCAAAAGTTAAACTGGAAGATGGAGGTATGGAACGTGCAGAGTCTAATTAATACATATTAGGTTCATTTATACTGCAGCTTCGTGCAAGAGTTGAGAACTGGGTTACAGCCGCTGTAGCACACCCGAGTGAGGCTCTCTGTCACAGTTTGTCTGTAGGTAGCCAGGCACAAATCCACCTCTGCAGTTACCTGCATGAGAATGTGATGTGGTCCACATGCTTTGGAGTCTTAATTTCCATCAAAGTTATGCAAACATCCTGAGTCCGTATTAACACAGCCAACAGAGAGAGCTGTGCGACATCAGAGAATTGCAGAAATCAATTATTATTTTTTTTTTTGCATTTTCATTTCCCCAGAACACCGCTTACTCTCGTTTTGAGAATTGGTTTGGTAACTGTGTATGTTGTCACGATCCTTTCTTCCCGTGTAAAACAGAGATTATGAATCCAAAGCGGCACGAAAAAGGAAATGATGTAAAATGCTGCCGCATCGCGAGCAGTGTTTTCTCACTGTGGTGGTTAAAACAAAGGGATTCGTGGCAATATATCTGCTTTGCATCGCGGGCAGAGTGCCACGGGGCACGGAGAGGAGCCGCAGAGAGCAAAGAAAAACACTGCACAGAAGAGACGGGCAAGTTAAGAGAAAGAGAGATTGCCACCTTCAATTTTCTGCCCAGGGATAAAGCGATCGCTCCCCTCCGTTTCACAAGGCCGTCCCTGATGAGCCGGTTTAGTCGGTTCGGCTTAGAGGTGCGCCAGCCACAATTACTGGCAATCCACTTAACTTGTGACAGCTTCCCCTAAACGTGATAAATTACACCGGCGGGGGCAGAAATAACATTCTAAACTTTCCTTTGATGAATTTGCTCTCTGTTTTGTTCCAGAACTTTGCGGGGTAATGAGCGAAGTCCCACAACTCCAGGGGTTTTAATTGGTGTCTTTCCTCGTGATTGGTTTTTTCAGGCGGGTATGGGAGGGACATTCTATCTATCTATCTATCTATCTATCTATCTATCTATCTATCTATAACATTTACCCTGATTGCATTTACACATGGTATTAATAATGCGCGGCTCCACTGCAATCGGATTGCTCTGTCCAGCTAATCATACATCCTGTCGTTTGCTCAGGTCCAAAACAACAATTGAAAGGGATAAACGAATAGAAGAACTTGCGCTATTGTGTTTGTTTGCTTTTCCATTGGTCCCGTGTTCACTCCATCCACAGGTGTCTGTAGAGTAAGCGGATTGCTGCGACATGCTGCTACCTGGTGTGCAATCCTATCTACCCACGTGATCGACAAAGCCTTTGGGTTTTACTCTTCCCTGACCTTTGAAGGTGGCTTGGCTGAGTGGATCACCATCCGCTAAATGTCCTCAATGCATCCCTGGACATTCAGTGGCACGTGGCCGCTATCTGATTGCAATCGGATCGCCACGAAATGCATTTTTTTAAAGGGGCAGTAAGCGATCCTAAAGCACATTTTGTAAAATATACACTTTTTGTAAAAAAAATCTGCGAATATTTCGTAACGGTCGGAGCTGTCGGATCTGTGCGCGCAGGAAAAAAATCTGGGTTTTTTCGGCTCAGCCCTGGCTCTGTAAATCGAAACCCCCCCCCAAAATGGTGCGGACCGCGCCGCACAACACCGCCGGTGCATTTTGTAAACGTCACTCGTCGACACCTTAAGGGACGTGCCAGCGGTTGGCGCCAGTGGTTTTGCGCGTCGGTCTCACGTACCCGATGTCCCCGGGTTCGCGGCCCGGCCACAGCAGTAAAACCACAACAACAACAAAGAGAAAGTCAAGCTCTCTCCTGAATTACTTTTCGCTGCAAATATCCAATGACTTCTCGATGTATTCTTCATGTGTAAAAAAAACAATCCAGACCAATGTTTGCTGTCTCATTTAACTGTAAACTATGACTAAAACACACAAAATTTACTTCCACAGATATTCAAATTCTTCTGCAGCCATTCGCTGCATGACACTGTCATCAATCAGTGTTGGCTCCTTAGGCTCCACATTGAAATGGTAAATGCTATCTAACGCGTTCATGGTGTTAGCGAGCAGGCTTTGATGAAGATTTTTTTTTAAGGCCCAACTTAAATGAATGCTCGTAGACTATGGTGTTCTTCAGTCAGTAGTGCATCACAAAAGTACAGTTAGCAACAGTGAGGAGCCAAGTGTCACTGGGCCCTTTGCAGCAAAGGCCTGTAAAAGGGAAAAAGCCTTGATGCCTCATTTCTCATGCAGCAGCAGCGGCCTCTTGATTTCTCTCTCTGAATACTAAAGACTTCATTAATACAAGTGTACACTCATAATCAGCATTGGATTTAAAATACAGACAGTTTAAAGCATCACACGCATGCAGTAAAGTCACTGTCTCTCTTTGTGTGTCTCTCTTCTTTTTGTGGGACAATAGATTGGATTGGATGATTTCATCCATCCGACCATCCATCCATCTGGCGGACACAATCCCAGACACTGTTGATCGGATTTAGAAGACACCGGGGAAGTGATGCATATCACCACAGCTCTCCAGCATCTTCAGAACTGGGTATGGGAAACAGTAGGTCAACATTATGATTGATAGCAATCTCATATCTGTGCGTTAAGTACAGAGCTGTCAACATGGCCAGCTTAGCACGGTAAGCCCACATCTGTCACAATCATGTCTATTGGATGAAAAACGTAACCAAATAGTAATAATAACTGCAGAATCATTCTCTGGACACATTTGGCTTTCAGACGAAGGTTGCACACTTATTTCATGGTGTGTTAATCAACAGAAAAAGTACAATACAAGGAAGTATTTTGTGTCTATTCCCTCATGAGTGAACAGTCATATCAAACATTTTACAGCCATATATTCGTGGTGAAAACAGTTTCTTTTGGAAAGTGAATTTATTGTTGCGGTAAAGAAAATGTTCAAAAAGATTTGAATACCTCACATATTTAAATTTTTACGTAGTTCACTTGGTTGTCATCAAAACTACAAACTAGAGCCCGACCGATATGGATTTTTAGGGGCCGATGCCAATATCGGATACAAGATTCCCGACAGCGATACATTGGCCGACATATATATACTTTTTTAAAATCTGTCAATGATTCCTAAGATGTCGTTATCAAACCTTAATGACAAAGAAATGTGATTGAGGCTTGATTCTTTAGTTTGACCATAAACTTTATCATAAATAACTATAAATTGAAAATGCAAATACAACCAAATACATAGAACTTATAATAGACATTCATGTTACGTCAAATGTAAACGTAAATGCACATTTAAAGGCTCATATCAGCTGGCCGATAATATCGGTCAGGCTCTAAACATATCGGCCGATACGACATGTCTGTGAAATGCTAATATATTTCATATTTCATGTATTTGTGGCTCACTGTATAAGTAACTAGTAAGTCTGACACCCGCATTCATGAATATGTTACTGTCCTTGGTTTGGGTTCATGAGCATCTTTTTGCCACATGTAAAATACACCGTCTTCCACATGCCAGGGAACAGTGTAAAAGGAGATCAACATTAAACACAATTTGTTTTATTGTAACGTGTGTATAGTTAAAATGTGAAAGGTTAAAAAGAACAATTAAGGATTCTGGGGGAGCGACATGGTTCCAGGACACTCACGAGGTACCAAACCTTACAACCTCAGCTGTGCCCGGTCTCTTTTGTCATCTGTCATGAAGGAGATACCATGTAACTACCTCTAAAACCACAAATTGTTGTTTTAATATTTGTCTTTTTTTCTTTGCTTTTTTTCACTTTTGTCTGAGCCAGGCTAGCTTTTCCCCCATTTCCAGTCTGTATGCTCTGTATTTAACGCAACTATACGATTGGTAGCTGTGTCAATCTATTATTAAATATATCATATTTACCCAAACGCTGACTATTCCTTTGAAACAGGATTTACAATTTCAATGAAATACCATATTTCTGAACCAAAGGGCGATTCCTTCGATTAAAGACGTGCAAAATATATTCCTTTGCTCTATTTCCTGATACATTCATTTCTTCTTCTGTCTCTCAGGCAACTTCTGACTCATTCATTCTCCCTCTTTCTGTCTCTCTCTCAATAGCTTCTATTCTCCAGCAGGTATTTTCTCTCCCCCTCCCTCCCCCTCCACTGAGTCTCTTGTGCACATCTCCTCTCTGACACACAATCACTGACATTTTCACCCTTTTCGCTCCTTCTCTCCCGCCCTGGTTCCCTGCACCTTTACCCAGCCTCCCTCCACGCTCCTCTCCACCATCTCATTCGGATGCACGGCTGCATATTTGGCCTTTGTGGAGACAGCCTCGCTCCAGGAGGATTCTCCTGGAATCAATTTGCCCTATCTGTGCCAAGCCACTGATCAACAATTTACAGGCCATCGAGTGCTCGGGCTACTGGGAGGCTCTTTAACCGGTATATTAGGTGTCTGTTATATGACAGAGCATCGCCAGTGGGCATAGTCCCTGCTTTGGCTTCAAACTCAAAGAGTGCACCATGTAATGCCATTGCGCAAGTGCATGTTGTCCACACAAGTTGTTTTTTGTGTGCGCTCTTTTACCTGCGGTCGGTCAATCTCCTGTTTCGCTGACACGTTGCCTTTTGGGACCTGGGTAGATTCAATCGATAGAGATTTAGACTTGTAGCACAAGGTGCTGCTGCAAACAGTGTTCAGAGCTCAGAGCCTGGCTGGTGATGCAGCTGATCAGCAAAGTTTCCTTTGCTTGGAAGTCAGAATTCTGGTTTGCAACATCGAATTGCTGAGTGAACATCACGGAGACGCAGAAAAAGTTGGAGGCAGGACGAAGCATTTTCGAGAGAAAAAATGTAAAACACGCGACACCTACTCAGCGGCGCATTGAACAAATTGCGTACACATTATTCTGGGGGAGAATTACATTGGACACGTTCCAGTGTGATCGCGGTAGTGGAGTTTAACCGTAATGGATACACCAGACCTGCGTGTTGGACTGATTGAGACATGTAAACCCCATTGTGGAGCCCTCGCGCGTTCTCTGCTCTCTTTTGTCGAGCTGTGCAAAAAAACCCAAACAGCTCTGTAGTGCTGTATCCATGGAGATTAATTAGATTCCTTGAGGCTCTCCGTCGTTCTTCGCTCTAGACCCTCTGTGCACGCAGTGAAAGGGAAAGAGGGAAAAACACGGGAGGAAGTGTGAGACGCAGTCCGGGCAGCTTAAAGCGTCAGGCGGGCAGATAGGAACGCAGTAGTTGCCATGCGACGGCCACATAAAGTGGTGATGGCCAGGGTAATGCTACCTGGCGTTCTGTTCAGTGATTTAATCAGCTCGCCCCGGACGGCCATAAATCATCATCAGGCTGAGTTACAAAAGCTTAAACAGGAAACGCCAGCCAACTCTCAAATTCACGCCACTGCTGCTTCCGTAAAAGGTTGTACGTTGTAAGTTTTTCATATTGGCGGGCAGTGTGGATGGACGCTGGTAGTTTGATTGGTGATCTATGTGGGCACGAAAAAAAGCGTTTGTTTGAATCTCTGTCCCAATCAAGTGTTTGCTTATTGTGACAGCTGTTGGGTTTCTCTGTATTGTTGTGAGGTCTCAACCATACTATGTCAAGTGCCTTGAGATAATGTAAGTTGGGATTTGGCGCTACGCGGTTAATCAGTTGGGTGTGATAACGTTCTTAGCTGTTGCTTTGTCACATCTGTAATTTCCCATTGCCCGTTTTTTCCCCCTTGACTTAATATATGATGGTGTTACTGGTGTGTGTTGGGTGGCTGGGGCTCAGCAGAGGGTCATCCACCAATCAAAATGTCAATGATTTGATTCCCCAGCAAGACACTGAACGCTAAATTGCCCCCCGCGATAGCTGTTCCGTCAAGAGTGTGAATCATAGAAAAAGCGCAGGATATAGAAGAAGCACTGTATGAATGAACAAATTCAGTCCATTTATGATGCTGCTGAGGTCACAGTTAAAGTGAAATTGGAGCAGGCGACAAACCGACATTGATTGTGTTGTTGAAATAACCTGAACAAGATAGAATATCTAGCTCACAAACATTCGCAAAACTGGCTTGCTAGCTTCCACTTCCCGAGTGGAAACAAACTTCTTCAAATGCAATGATATATTGACTAATAAAACATATAAATGTTTGTAGGATATGGCATTTTTCAGTCATTAGTGCTCCACTATAGTACAGTTAGCGTCGTTGGCCCCCCCAAAGAGTTAAAGATTTGCTGCTGTGGTTTGTGCTTCACTGCATCTATCAAACTTCATATGCTTCTAAATGACATTTTCTCGCATTCAGTGTCGTCCTCTCGAGGAAGGACTTCTACAAGTGAGAGAAGCGTTATTTTGGCTAAGGCCGGTCGCGTGTAGCGCCATCATCACTACCATCTGACATCAGACGCCGAAGAGAAGCAGCACCAGGCATCGCAATAGAGAGGTTGGTGTAATATGTGTTCAGTAAGGAAAAAAGTTCCCCACCCCTCTTATCCACACCTTCCAGTGAAACGTATACCCCCAAAATCAATAACTCCTCAATCTAAAGGCCTTGCCTTCGGCCTAGTAGACGTGTCGGGACCTGTCTGTAACGATAACATCACAGCAGTACCCTGCAGAGAGACCCCTCAACAGGCAAACAGTATGGAAGCCACTCATGCCAGTGACATCGCCACCGACGCCTCACATTTGGCACCTTACCACTTCTTCAATCCACACAGGATTTTAAATTATTCCACCACAGAAATTTTGCCTCGTGCATGTGATGGATGAAGAGTCAAGTCATGCCAAAACGGTTTGCAAGGCACATTTCAAGGGTCATTAGGTAATCCCGGGAACTTTTCTCTAGCTGTATATCAACAATTTCCTGTGCTGTTTGATCGGGTAATATTTGTGGATTTTGCATTTAAGCGCACAGAAATCCTCTCATCTGTCTTTGAAGGAGTGCCCTCCAACTCCCCTTTAAGTACAGGACAGATGGCTGTTGTGTCAAGTAAGCTGTTTCAAGTAGGAAGGCAACACACTCAAACCCATGCACGCGCACAAACACAGCAGTCAGACTTGAACCGCAGGTCTTATCGGGCTGCCCCAGCTGTGTTGCCAGACGCCGGCCTCCGCTCGCCGTCTGTCTGCTGGAGTTAAACTGGGGGTGTTTAGAATTAGATTTAGCATCGATCATTTCCCCGGCCTGAATTGGGACCAATGTCGGGGGCTGGCAGGGGCAATCCCTCACCCTCCGTCCGTCTGCCTCACCTCAACACACCATCCGTCTGGCCCGGGAGAGACCTAGGGAGGAATGGAGAGAGCGGGAAAAACACGCTGAGGAGGAGAATGCGGTATGACGGGAGATGGGGCAGGGAGGAAGGGAAAGAGGAGAAGAGAAAATGGAGGAAAGATCGCGGAAGGAAGGATAAAGCGACAGAAGGATGATGGGAGAAAAGGGAGCCGATAAGAGGAAGACAGGAAGAGGTGATACCGATTTGGAGGAGAGGGGGATTTTCTCAAGTGGAGAGGGGAAGGAAGGAAGGAATGATTAGGCAGATGAGGAAAGGGAGAGCGGGAGTCGGAAAAACAAATTCACAAATAGCACCTTCCTGTTCTCATTCGGCTAAAAAACACTTGAAGTGTAAAGAAGGTTCAGTTGAGATTAAAACAGTTACTGGATGGATCACAGAGATTAGACAGCAGAGATAGAGGCCGCCGCATCTCAGCAGTGGTGTCATTTACATGACTTATTTGCATGGTAATTGTATTTCCATGCTACATTTCCCTTTATGCGAAGTCACCGCCGAGCAACAGGAGGAAGAGGTGATCGGCATATTAACAAGTTTCGTGGAGGCACAATGTCGGATGATGGATATACGTGTGTATTCTAACTTTGCATCCCTGCGCTGCAGCCGTGTTTGCTTTAGTTGCTAGAGGGAAAGGTGGTTAAGGACATAACATTTTATTGTATTATGAACATGGACTATGTCTGAAATCACTTCATATTCACAAATTACTTTGCACTACACTCATCCACAAGCCACCATTTTATTTGTGTGTCCGAAATCTGAAGTAACGAAACCTCATTCAAAACCTCATCTCAACAGTGTGGCTCACTTCATGTCCGAGTAGATGGTTTATTATTTTTCTCATGATCTAACATATTTGTTCATTCAATATTTAGCTGCCTAGGAGGGCTTCACTTGTAATAACAGTTTTTTGACTAGTGTGAACTGTCCATTGAAATTTCATAAACAACGCCTTTGGAGAGAGCGATGGAGAGTTCTATGGATATTGACATTATGTACCCACGCTCTCATAAGTCAGTGCGATCTCTCATTCGGCATTTCTTTCATTGGTCTTTCTGGCGGGTGAAAAAAGAGAAAAAAAAGAGAAGCCAAAAGTTGTCTGAACAGTTGTCAATGATAAGGAACAATATGAAGATTAGTTGGTGTCCACTCACACTGTTACTCACTATTGAGTAAACGATCGAGTATCCAAAATATATAGCGAAAAGTTAATGAGTGAACAGTTCAAATCCCCAAGAGAGGGATTGTTAGACCAAGTCTATGAACCCTCGACATGGTCGCGAAAAGAGTTTTCATTACGTCTAATCATCTGAACATTTTTTATATTGATAATATTATGGTTTTTACAACTGACGCCATCGTCGTTTTTTTTTTTAAATATCAGGCAGAGAGATTGACATGTTTGTGGCAGTGATGAACCCGTCACCTGAATTTGGAGTTTCCCCTGACACACTTGTCAAATTACAGTACGTCCTGCTTTCGTTCTGTCTACACTCACACTTATGTTTTAAAAAGCGTCCCTTCTTTGTATGTTTACGGCCTAAAACGTTTGAGACTTTTGTAAAAGCTGTTGGCCCATTTTTATGTAAAAAAAAAAGGAAAATCAAGGCTGCGTCAAAGAAGTAGACTTTGTAGAATATTGAAATCGTTTTTTAAAAAAGAAAACCGGGGTCGCGTGGGGGCCAAATTTCGGTCACATCTCTGCAGTATCAATCTGTCGGGCACTTTTTACGAATCGCACAATAAAGTCTTTTCAAGCCCGACACTCTCCGTGCCGTCCGTCCACCTCACAACAGTTAATGCCCCCCTCATCGGACTCCTGCCGCTGCCATCAGCGTGCTTGTTATGTTTGTGAGGCATGGCCTTCCCGAAGGCAGGGAACATTGATTTTTATATACCAACTCCCCAGCAAGGTTCGTTTCATCTTTAGTCTCGCTATCTATAGACTTGTGTCCGTTACAGAGACAATCTCTTTTGAGCGAATATAGTAATTGAGCAGTTGAGGACTCGCCGATAAACATTTGATCAGCGACATAATGAACTGTTTCCCCTTCGTAGAACAAAATACTCAACGCAGTTAATCCCCGAAGTGGATTTCTCATTACTGTCTTAACGGCTGTTCAATTAGGAGATCCCATCACTTTGAATTGAAAGTGAATTTGCCCATATGAGCTGCAGTCAACTGTTTGTGCAAAAGGGACCATTCAGTGTGTGTGTGTGTGTGTGTGTGTGTGTGTGTGTGTGTGTGTGTGTGAACCTTTTACCATCAGTTCGTTTGTACCGTTTATATGAAGGCAAATGCTTTTGTTTAGTGGTGTATGTTTTCTTATTGAGTTTTAGCACGTCACCGTAAACGTCTCTTCACAGCGAATGTGAGCAGCGAGTGCAGCGAGTGCGTCCGCTGGCAGTCTGCGGCCCCACTTCAGCGGCACAAAGACGAATCGCCGCACTTTCGCTGTGGTCGCAAACGTGACAGAAACAATGAGGCGATCCAGTTGTTGCGAGCATGACTGTGATGTCGGGGGGGAAATGTGTCTAATGGCGCCAGCAGGAGGCGGGAGAGAGAGAACAGGCCGTATAAATCCCATTGCTCCTCTGCTCATGCTGTTAGATCTACAAACACAATCTCTGTACATTAAGACGTTTTTTTTCGCACTAGGATCAACCAAAAGGTTTGGTTTGCTCAAGGATTTGTGGTGACTTTATTAGATGGACTTTACATGAATTTACATGAGCTTGTATTGAACGACAAACTGAACCACGGAGCGGGAAATAGACGGTAGCCCACACAGGGGTTTGAGAGTGTGTGTGTGTGTGTGTCCACCCCCGAGAATCCAAACACAAAGGCTTCTTACTCTTTTTTTGCCGCTCGACGCGGACTTTCGACAATCACAGACAACTATATAGTGGACGAGGCGCACAGACCAATTTTACGGTGGCCTCAAAGGCCTACGGAACCCCAACACAACCCCAAATTTCCATCTTAGTGGACCTGTCGTTCAGACCCGTTCACACCATGACACTGCTGTCTTTCTTTCCATTCTGTTAAAACCGCTTCGACGAACACGTCGCCTTTGTCCTCTTACTCACGCCCTCTCCGTTGTCAGTGGCACCGTGGCGAGCATCTCTCCGCTGTGTGTGCCCACGTACTCAGCGGCAGACTTTCAATTTAAAACTAGGCGGCATTCCTGTACGTTGTGGTTGATGATCTGGGATATTTCAGCCGTGCCAGCGGCTCGCAGTCATGGAAACTGACACATCTCGACGATTATTGGATGGATTGACATTGATTTTTGTACAGGTATTTGTGGTCGCCTACTAGGGTCTACGGTGACTTACCCCGTGAAATGTTTCAGAACCTACTTGATGGATTGGCACGGCATTGTCCTGACAAACCCTCCAGCGCTCGGAGTCGCCCCCTCACTTTTCTCATGGCACCTTCATCTGGTTAAAACTTTCATTTCTCCAATCGCTTCATGTCCAATCACCTGCAAAACCAAGAGCCTTACCCCGACGGGCTCGGATGGTAAAGTAATTCACAAAGTGATCGCATGCCGCCGTGAGACAGTGAACATGACACGACACACATCGAAACCGGCTCGACATCAGCGCGTCAGCATTGTCGTTGTGAGCAATACAGCACGCTTGTTGCCATTGGAGCTGAAATCGAGCTTGCATTTTTTCCACACTAAGATAAAAGATGATAGCAGACAGAAAAACAAAACATCTGAAAGATGAAGTCAAATGACAATAAGTGTGGTACATCTGGCGCAGCACTGTACAGCGGAGTACTCTCCTGTCTGATCATTAATAAAGAGGATGAACTGTCACTCATCATATCTGTCCTTTACTTCCGTCCAAACTGAGTTGATTTCCCCCCTCCCCCCCCCCCCCCCCCCCCCCCTTCCTTGACCCCTCTGCGATAGCCATCAATCCTTAACTGTTGAGAGACACACTCATTTCACGGGTCAATTAATTTTAATCAGAGTGTGTCAATTTAATCTGAGTTCAAACCACTAGACGGACACTTTGTGAAAATCTCATTAACCTTCCCGGTTCCAATCTGCTCACTTCATCAGCAGGGGCAGAGCTGTGACTCAGACGTTTTCAAACCCAGCTTTTTTTCTTTTTCTTTTTCTTTTCCTGTTTGTAAACAAACTCCTGAATTTTGGATAATGTCACGGGAACAGAAGGTCCCCCCCCCACCCATCCACCGGGGAGGAGAAACACACGACATCCTCTCGGACCCAAAATGATACTGACATTGATTTAGTGTCCTTGGGCAGGTGGTTTAATAGCAATAACGCCGGCAAGAAAATCAATGTGATCTCCCGATAAGGTTAAGGTTAAGTGATTGCCATGCGGATAAAGGGACGACTGCAACAGGAATCAACACACAGGAAGTTAATGCAAAAGATAGAAGACAAAGACATCTTCATCGGCCCCCGACGGAGACTGAACGCTCTACTCCACAGTACGTCCACACTCCGGGTATGCATGTGCTTCTTCAGATGTTGCGTGACGCGCGTCGGTTATCTCTCTGATAACGAGCGTGACATTTTCATGATTTCAATTCCAAGGCGTCCCTTCTGCATGAGACAGACGACGGCCATAAGCTCGTCCACCTGGCAAAGAAAAAGCTGCAGGACGACAGGTTAGTCACCTGGCCTGCGGACGCCAAGCTCACGACTGGAAGGAATGTTTCAGGAGATGCTTACGTCTGAAGTGGATCACGAGGGACACGACAAAAACAGTTAAAGCCAGGAGGGGTTAGGTGAGCTAATCGGTCATTTGACATTAACAGTGAATCAAACGCAGCCTGGCGTGGCTTCTCAAATTCGCATTAGTCTGGGACCTCTCGTTTAATTTTTGGGATTTCCAAGAGGCGTAAACCAACGGACAGCAGACGAGTCATGTGACGCCTGTTGAGGGACGTGACAATGTCGACGGACCAGAGCAGAGAGGAGACGCCCGTGATGATGATGATGATTCCACAATGTCTGTGAACCAGTGTTGTCGTTGTCTGTGAATGCTCGTTCGTCAGCGCCAGCAGCCTTGGTTGTTTCCAAAGTCGCCCCCCTCCGCGTCGTGGTGTAAACCCCGCCCATTGTCAGATAATCGGTGGTGATCGGACCGGCAAGTTTCCTGCCGGAGGGAAATCCCTTCCCAAAGGAGGGGATCCAGACCTGAATGAGCTGCCAGAATTCGTCCTAGGGTAAATCAGACGCGGGTCGCTCACAAACCTCGTTTCCAGTTTCATTTTCTAGAGTGACATTTAAAAAAACATTTTTTTCCCTAATATTTGATGATATTATACAACATCCAGTGTTTTTTCTGTGTGGCCTATCTGAAGCGACACAGGCAATGTCAGGCGCCACCTGAAAGGACCATGTAATTTTGTGGTGGTAATAGTGGGATCTCTGATACCTTTAATGTCCCTAAAGCCAAGTTTGCTTGGTGTAAAATGTTCTAAAATGGACCTAAAATGTTGTTGGCCACTCAAATTAACAGACAAATCGCGACAAAAATATGACGGCATGATAATCGTGGAGTAAACTTCTGAGCGACCAAAAGGGAGCCAAAAACCAGAGTGAATATTGGACTCATCCAGTGGCTGGTGGCACGACTCCAAATTTGCTCTGCGTCTGTGTTAATAGGCACGCCGGACTTGGAAGGTTCACTGTTATCTAGTTTGTTTATTTCATTTACTTGTAGGAATCTTATTTGCTCATCTCTTTTATTTTTGAGCTACGATTCTGATTCCCTCACGTTGAACGTCTCCTCTCCGCTGCAAAGTGCCGTAGCGGGAACGTGAAAAGAAACATTTGGAAGAGCCTTAATTGTACCGCACACTGGGCTACCTAAGTACCCACATTGATCCATACACACATATTATCACAATTTGGAAAAAAAAATCAAATTAGACTACTTTTATTGTATTAATAAAAGTGCAATAAGTATGAACACAGCGGCTGCAGCAGAGCAGATGTGCACGTGCGCATTATCAGCTCCTCCTCATTATCAGATTTACAGATGGACCAACGCAGTCTTGTGTACGCGTACTGTGGGTGCGGTGCTGTTGCGGTTGATGTTCCACACGCTTCATTTTGAGCCCGACTCTCTCTGTTTGCAACCGAGGCTTAGCGCTTTTTATTCTGGAGACATCAATGTGCCAACGCCACCGCTGCGGCCCCGGGTGTTCATTATTTGGATTTCGGCGTCGCGGAGAGCTGATAAGATGCGAGCTCATTTGCATGAGGGGCCGAGACGCCCTTCAGAAAGCACGGAGCCGCCGCGCCGTCCGGCTGCTTTGGTCACCGCCGGCCTTTCATCTCCATCTCCATTACTGTCCCTGCTCGTTCTTCACACAGACACACACACACACACACACACTGCGAAAAGATGACAAGGCGGGCGAGAGGTTTTATTCACCATCACAGCCTATCATTTTTTCGAGACAGCCTCAGCCAACCACGGCGGATTCCCTGCACGATGGGAACTGTTTCAGGACGTTCGCTTCAGACGAGAGAGACCGTCTCAAAGTTGTTTTTTTTGTTTTTTTTGTGGAGACATTATGATATTTCGATGTAAGAGGACATTTGGACTTTGAGCGCTGGAGTTCAAGAGAATGAGCAGCAGTGGGCTACGTGCACTCGGCTTCGTGACGTACGTCAGGTCCAAAACAATGCTGCCCGTCTGTTTTTTCAGTAGTTTTCTACTACTTCATTCAGAGTTTTGGCAAAATGTCCAAAAGGTTGACATTTTCAAAACAGACGAAGAAGTGCTCAGAGCACGGCGTCATCGAACTTTAATGGCGTACCAAGTTTCCATGGGTTTTTCCGACCCGTCGCGACCTGAGAAGACGATCGGCTGGTAAACAAACGTCGGGGTCATTTCTCCGTCACCTGTCACACTGCAGCAGACACTTACCGGTTAAACCGGACCGGAAACAGTTGAGCGGCACCCGGAAATGTTTGTGTACTTCTTTTACAAAAATGACTGGGAAGAGAGGGTGAAAATTCTTGCTACGATATGGAAACCCTTGCCAAGCCTGTCAGTATTACAGTGCGGGATTATGAGGACAGACACACACACACACACATGCGCGCGCACGTCTCTTTATCCCTCTCCCTCTTTCTCTGGCCTCTTTAGTATTCCGACGTGGCTCGTGACCCTCTGTCAACCTTCGACTTCACGGGCGGGGGGGGGGGGGGGGGGGTCGGACTTGTGCAGAGAGAAGGCCGGCCACCTGCGGCTCGCTGCCGCGGAGCCCTGTAGGCGAAGGGACAACATGGACGGACAGACGCACACCAGGACTCATCCCTTTTGACTGTAACACGCGTTCTCCTGTCGCCCCCGAGCTACAGCGGCCTGTTACAAAGCAATCCCAGTCAGACTGACACAAAAGCGACAAATACGCTTCCTAATTACAACAGAGGCCTTTATCAAAGCCCCCCGCAGATACATTTCCTTCAGCTCTGCGCTGGGACGCGGTACAGCCGTCTTAAGCATTCGTCTCACACCCAGTTGGCTCCTGGATATGATTCAGCCGGAGTACATTTACGCCTGACATTAAAATGCGACCGCGGTATACACAGCGAAATTGGATTTCTCCCCCCCCCCCCGCCTAAATGCAGATTGTGTCCTTTACGTCCTTCAAAACTGACAGCAAACACCTCGCCTTGCTTGTCGTTCACCGCCTCTGACACGTCCCGGCCGCCCGTTGGAAGTTTGATTTGCCTTATCTCCGTCCGTTGTTGCTTTTATGTGGATGTGAAGTTGTGTTTTCGTACTGTTTTTTTTTGTTTTTTTTCAGGGACCCTTCAGGGTGTCTGGGAGAGGGAGGTGACATCCGCGCACATTGCACTCGCGCCCGCTCGGAGAAATACACTTACGCACGCTGGCGCAGTAGTATTCGGATGGGAGCAGAGCTGATAAGTAGAGGAGCTTAAGAGCAAATGCAGGATATCTTAATATGCTTACATGCTGCATGCCTACTAATGGCTCCAGCTTCTAGCAGGGGCTGCGATTGGACTAACAGGCGAAGCGCCGCGCTTCCCGCATATCTGCCGCTCAAGTGTCCTGGAGCAAAGCACGCCGCTCTGCCTGGTGCAAGTTCTTATCCCCGTTGTGCGTACGCCTCGGAGGTGGATTAGAAAAACCCAAATGGTGTGTTTTTACCCACTGCGATGCGAGCTCATTGCTTACCGTCATCCTCCCAGCTGTTAGTTCAGTGCGCCTGCTGACCTCTCACATCTGTTTCCATTACCCCAGGACACACTTCTATTGACTTAATAGAAGTGTGTGCGTGGCTGCGTGCGTGCGTGCGTGCGTGTTGCAGGGGCTCACCTCCCATTTGCTCCCACATATCAGAGAGCATAGAGATAAACATAGACAGAGAGATTCCCACGAGTTTAGCTGTGAAAATGTGCGGCTGACATGTTATTAGTGTTATATTAGGTTTGCTAAGTGGCAGCTTGGGGAAAATGCTCACTTAATTTCTCGCTCACCTATTCGCATGCTACAGTTTGTCTTGTTGGTTTAGTCAATACAAAACAGAGAGGCGAACAAGGTGCAAAAAACATTAATCCGATTTCAAGATTCTCGTCGACGGAGCTGTTCCCCCCCCCCTTTCTCCACGGTCGCCGAGTGCCTGCTGACTGTGGGAACTGTCGGCTTTTCTCTGCAATATAGTGAGGTCTCGACCTCCCTATGTAAAGTACCTTGAGAGGATGTATGTTGGGATTTGGCGCTCTTCGCATGAAATTGAATTGATTTGAAAGAGGCAGGCGGAAAAACGTAGGCAAAATCAGGAAGACGGAGAGGGAATCATTCAAGGAACATGGAAGAAACGAAGGACAAGAATCAACAGGATTGACCCAAACTGCGCAGACGAACGGACAGAGAAGACTGCAGAGCACAAAGACTAAATACACAAGGGAGGCACGGGTGAAACAAGTAAGGCCCCAGTATACTCTAAATGGGACCATCATTTACCAAATTAACCTAATGCTATATTGAAGAAGACTTGAAACGAGTGACTGAGATCATAAACCATGAAATATTTTCTGACGTTTTAACTCAAGTGAGGAGTAGAGTCATATTCTCATAGACTTTTTGCAACCAGCGAGTCGCCCTCTGCTGGTCATTCCAGAGAATACAGGCTTCAGGCACTTCTGCATTGGCTTCACGGACCCGGTGACCACAACCATTTTAATAACTAATCTTTGGTCCTACCTGAGGAGTGCAGGCAGCAGCTGTGCTCTTAGAGTACAAGTAACCCGAACCCAGAGATGGAAGTACAAGCATGTATTTAATAAAATCTTAACCAATGGGGAAACCCATGTTAAACAAAACAATTGGTACGTTTCGCAATCTGTTCCAATTAGTTGCACAATCTAAGTCCAACAATACCCTGTTTTTTTAAAACCATATCTAACACTCGGTAATTAACATAATGGCATGAACCTCTATTTGGTTTCGGTTTGCACAGAAGCCTTGTATCTTTGTGTCAGTCCGCTGTTGTGAATTCAAAGCCCGTCGAGGCCACTGGAATTGTGAAGAAGAAGATATTAAAATATAGAAGTTTCCATTCATTTGATGGCTCTGTGCCTGTAAATCGCGTTTTCCCCCTCACTGTTCACGGGTGGGGTGTGAGCAGATTCATTAATTGAATTAATATCCCTGCCTTTTAGGAGCTTCTAATCCACCTAAACCTCTTTCATGAGTATCAGCTCCTTTGGAGACTTTTTGTATTACATCTTGCTCTGAGTTCTGTTTCCGAGGCTTTTTTCCAGCCTATCAATTACAGTGTGCGTACGTGCGTTTATGCGAGTGTGTATGTGTGTGTCTTTTTATGTGTGGGCTTAGGCTTCTCCGATTAGCTAACCCTGGTCCACTATCGCCCGAGGGTGTGGGACCACCACCACAGCGCCCCGCAGCCAACACATTCATAATAGAGATAAAATTAATTTGCTTTCCCCTCCACTATCTCCTGTTCTACCCCCTCTCTCTACCCGCCCACCCACACATTTCATACAGACATTTTTCTGGAGTTCGTCCTGTGACTCACTATCTCTCTCTCTCTCTCCGTCCCTCGACCATTTAACAGCGGGCCAGGCCGCGGCCTCTGACCTCCATCTGTGTCACGTTCGCGTGCTCTACATTTGCTGGCTTTCTTAAAGTCCTTTCATGGAAAATGGGCCGAAGCTTTTCACAGTTTTCTTTGTGTCAGCTGCATTGTGTAAACACAATGCAACATTTTTTTTTATAGTATGCAAATGAGTCCCTGCTAATAAGCTGTTGTTAACATTTAAATTGCAAGAAAAGCAGAATATGAATGAGAAAATATATTAAGAGTCAGAGTTTTTCTGCCAGCAGATGGATGGGTGAAAAATAATTCACAACCGTGCGTTTTGCTCACCTTCACCTCTCACCTCTCGTCTTCTGTGATGCGCTATAGACAACGACGTCATGTTGGAGGTGATGAGGTGAGACACAGCTCACGTCAGGGCCACATCCAACCCGAGGGCAGTACAGCCTGGATCTTAATATGATTACTCTGCTGTCGATGGTTTCATTTAACAACATATTCGCAGGACAGGCCACCTTCCTTTCAAGGAGTCCCGATTCATTTGAACGTCTTCCAGCTTTCTACGCGTTCCCGTAGTCTTTGTTTAGCATTGTTTGTTAAGCAACTACCTTCGCCCCTAATTTTTTAGCAGCACAAACTCTGTTGAAAATCTAAATTATCCTCTTGTTTCACAATGTATACACACAAATACAGCAGAAATAAGTCACAAATACTATAATTTACACCAAAATAATTTTTTCTTTACATGTAATGATTTTTATCTCAATTCACTTTTGTTCATTTTTCATTGGAAGTCTGTGTGTGGGCCACTGAAAATATGAATAAGTTTTAAAATATAAAGAAAAGGAGGACTTTAAGGAATCCACACCATCAGGACCTTCAGCCGTTAGTCTCTCTACATGACATATGAATGTGTGCAATAAACTTCATGTTATTATAGACATAAAACATCATAGCGCACTGATAAATTGATAAACACAAAGGCGTCGAGGCAAAAAGTAATTTCCCATGGACTACCTGAAATGTAATACTTTGCCTCAAAGCAGCAAAAGGAAAAATGAAGTATGTCATAAATCAAATTAAAGAACGGAGTGGACGACAGTGGTGTGTGTGTGTGTGTGTATGTGTCTGTGTGTGTGTATGTGTGTGTGTGTGTAACACATTTCTGTGAAACCATCCAGTGAAGCCATCTCGTAATAAAGTGAAAGTTTTCTATATAGTTCACTGTGCGTTTGTCCATCCACAGGTAACCATTACACCCCGTGACTCCAACCAATTCTCAGGGTTGTGGACATCCAGATAAGGACCTTATTGATTTATGTATTGGTGGGGCAGCTGACTTTGAAGGATGCCGCGATTTCATAACTCAAATCATAACTCAAATCATAACCAAGAGGAGAGAAAATCATACGATTGCACCACATGACTTAGGTCAGGGGATTATGATAAGGAGAAGCGGTCCTCATCATCTCGCCCCCTCTACCTTAGTAATACCAGTGCCACTGTGAATTTCCAGCACACTTCTGTCTGCCTCAGCAGCGTGACACAATCACACTGACTTCATGTGACTTAATGCAATCAGCCCTCACAGCTTGTGCGCAATTACACTGTTCCGTTGCAAAAGAAATTGTGGGTGCGATTCTGTGGGAAACGATCCCGCCGCGTGGCCCCCAGAGTAATTCTGTGGGGAAAGGACGAGGCGATGTCATTAAGCACACGGCTGTGTATGAAAAGCGTTCCGACTCCTTCGGGGATTGTGGAATGTGTTGATCATTGTGCAGAACGAAAGGGATTTGTAATAAATTCAGCAGCCGCAGCAGGATATCGGAGTTAGTCGAGAGCCCTAATTAACGGCATTTGACATGTTTATATAAAATGTGCAACAGATTTTGACCCCCCAGCTTGTTGATCTTTAACATACAATCATGCTAAATGACTATTTCATCATAACTTGCTATTTTATAGCGTAATTGGATCATGAGACAATGGTGATTTGGGGGTTTATCTCAACACATTCAACCAGTGTTCTAATATTTTTTTCAAAATGACAGTTTAGTCCAGAGGTGGCACTACAGTTAAAAGGGGCCCAAGGTCCTCTAGTGGGACCTGTGCTCACAGCCCAGCACCCTGCAGCTCGAACGCATTCATGCAACTTGGATCAGTCTGTGATTAAAATGTTTTACTTTGATTTTTCGGATTGTGAATCCAACCCTAAATGGGTTGATGATTTTGGTTCCATCATTTTGTTCTCAACAAATTATACTATGTTAATTGGTAAAGAAGATGTGAATAATTCATTCATCGAGATCTGATGTGGGAATTAAGTGTTCCCTTAATTTTTAAGTAGCAGTATATATGCACCATCAGTTCTTTACTGTATACAATTGATTAATTATTTTTTAATCTGTTATTTTTTCTTTCCCCTTCATATCTTCATCTTTTTTAATTTTTTGTATCACTTTGTTTTGATAAATATAGTCTATAATTTCAACAAACATTAAAAAAGGGTTTTGTGCAGATTGATCCAGAGATGTGCAGATTGATCCAGAGATGGACTGCACCTTTCATTCATGTATAAATGTATTAATGCATTTAGCTGGTGCAGAGATTTGGTTGTGCAAAGTTATGTAATTGGTTTCGGTTTGTTTGAAAATTTGATTAAAGATGCGGGTCTAAGCCATTGTAACAGGTGATAACAGTTCTGGAGTCAGTTTTATTGAACATTTTACAATAGTTGACATTTTACTACAGTCGATGTCTTGTGAACATCAGATGAACACGTCATCGTTGTTTCCATGCAGCGTGCCGTTGCTGCCCCTTGCGATATTATAAATTTACTTTAAAGCCTGGCAGTACATAAAACCTGTGATAAATATGCACCACCGTGTGATAACTCACCATCAAGACTAATTTGGAGGCACCAACACATAATTTACCCCATCAAACCTTTGTATTCATCTCAAACTCTCACCTTGATTTCCGTATACATTACTCGGTCCCACCTCTTCTTTCCTTTTTTTTTTCTCTCTCCCTGTTGCTCTCTCTTTCCTTTGATCGAATGCGTTCTCCCTCGTGCTCACTGGGACGTCGATCTCCGCTGCTCGGCAGTGACCTTCCTGTTTCTTCTGTTGCTCTACTGTCACAGATCACTGGTCAGATACTGCGGTGGCAGTGGAGGCCTCTCCACCCTGATGCATCGCTCATACTTTTTCCCAATGTCGCTCGTTGAAAAGGTGATTTTCTGCCTGTCTGGAACAATAAGCCAGCTTTGGCATATCGAGCTCAGCTGGTATGAATGCAACAGTACTGAGCCGTTCAGATCAGGATTTCATGTGAAGGCTCTGATGAGGAAATCATGTCTATATTTTTTATGTATATCATTAAGGCTTATCACAGGATTGGTGAGTGAGCCTCAAGGATTCTGTTGGGGCAAAAAAAACATATTTTTTTTCAGATGTATTACCATGTGGTGGTTAAAGTTGCCAATTAGTCGTTGATCTGTAAGCTACTCCTTTACAGCAGTAAGTACAATCAGCATCCTCCACCTCGGCCATTTACCGGCAGTCTCTCTCTCTCTCTCTCGCTGTGTGTCTGTGTGAGTGTGAATTGTTCGGCTGGAGACAGACAGGTGTGCTGGACTTAGAGCAAAGCCCCCGACCAGCTGCATCCCAAGACTTCGACAAATACCCACTGCCACCCTGTCAGATCGCAACACCTGCTTGACAGTCTGTGTTCAGGCCATTCAAAGATGTACTCTGCTAGTAGCCTATCACTTGGCCTGATTTTCCTCTCCTTTCAGTTCCGTCTCCAGTTCCTCTGCTCCTCTGCTCCCAGACCCCCCCTCAGCTCAGCCTCCCCCTTTTTGCTGATACTCGGTTCAATTCTATCCCCAACTTGTCGTGCTCCGCACAACCAGCCACCGGCCCAGTCCTTGTACTCCCACCATCCTCCTTTTCCCCTGCTCGCTCCCAGCTCAAATCGCTTTCCTTAAACTCAGCTCTTCTCCAGTCTCCGCCTTTCTGTATACTGCACTTGGGTTCAATAGCCTTGACACCAAAGTTCCAAAAGTGCCAATCCTTACATTGCTGTGAATGATCATTATTAACATTCTTTTAACTGTATGGCACACTGCTGTATGTTAAGTCTTTATCTGTAAAGCAACTTTAGATGTCATATAATATGTAATATTTACGTAGTGGTGAATGTGGTGAATTAAGTCACGTAAAATGTACAGGTACTTCAAAATAGAACCTAAGTACATGACGCTTGTACTGTGTTGTATAATGGAGTTAATAACAACATTCCAACAAACCATGACCTCAAAACCAAACAAAGCATTTCATCAACACATAACTGACACAGTGTCAATAAAAACTGTCAAAATTATAAATCTCATAGTAGTGATATTTATTACAAAGCTGTCATGGTATTTTTTTTGTACAGTTTCATTCATTTTCCTTGCAGAAACCCTTGCAAGTCTACAAACATCAGGCACCATACTATACTATACTATACTATACTATACCATACTATACTATACAGCATTCACACATGTATAATAAACACTATGATACATGTTGTATACTACACTAGCTGTATAGTGACTGCACCTATACTGGCTCTTTGCATATCATTGAATCCTGCTGTAAAACAAATCATAGTAATCATGAATAATCATATATCATGTGTTGTAAGTGTTGTAGTCTAAGACCTGAATTGCAACAGCTCACATCCTCTCAGCCTAACCAGAAGATCTATATTATCAAGTCTTCCTCAGTCTTAATAATGTTTTCAGGTTAAATTAATCAATATTATAAATAATATATATTTATAGTTGAAGTACATCTGTTACATATGAGATTTTTTGCAAAAAAATACACCTTGTAGATATGAAGGGGTAGACGTTGCCAGATTGTTGCCCGTCAATAGTTGTATTAGGGTTACGGTAAGGTGAGTTATGGTTTACGACAAGGGGGGTTGCCACGACAATGAATAAAAGCGGTTTACGGCAGCCGTGTATATGTGCGCCGCTTGTTGTTAGCCGCGCAGCTAAGTGCATGCTCGTGTTGTATTTTTTAACCTCAACATAACGGTGACAGGGTTGAGTCTTCCAACCGGGACAAATGGATGTTGGAGAGCTCCTGAACTATCAGGTAGACTTTCAGTTCTTCGTGTCGGTGTTTGGGGAACTGTGACTCGGCTAACCCTCAACTTAGCTCATTCATCGGATTGCATGCAGCAGCATTGCTAGCAGTCACTTTTGAACGGGAGCTAGCAGACTTTAGCTTAGTCTCGTTGTTTACTTTTGCTGTGCTCGTTTGTGTCCGTTAGTTGTCCACCAAATGTCCGCACTATGTCTCCTTACGTAGCACCCGACAAAAGAACAATTTAACGCCAGTAGTTGTTTACAGTGACCAACTTTAAGCAGTTAGCGTGTTAGCATAACAGGTTGCTATGCTACGGCTTCAGTGGATGACGACAGAGACTGCGACACGAACTTACACTTGTGCGTTTATTGCATAAACTACTTACAAACGGATTGAGGTGTAACAACTGGGGACAGTCAGTTAGATGACGTCTCCTGTATAGTGTACACAATTCCATACAGTTTTGTCAGTACAGTAGATAAACACACTTCAGATCATTTGAAGAAATTTCTATATTTATTTGTCAGTTTTCAATTGCAAATTCGGCACACCAATTGCTTTCTAAAAAATTTGATTTCACGAAACCTCACATTTTTACACAATGTCTAACTGCGTTGTTTTAAAAAAAATGTCACTTTCTCAGACTAGCTGATAATATTGGTGCAATTTTGCAACGATGTGTAAAGAAGGTAGCGGATCAAAGATTTTGTGGTAGTTTCTGCTGTGTTCTATATATTTGGGTATATGCATATAATCCTGTTTGCAATTTCATGATGCATTTGTAACTTTGGCTTCAAACAGACCAAATTTCTGTGCACATAATTTCATTTCACCATCTGTCTTTCACCTCACAGCCTGATAGAGGAGCAAAGCGTCCCAGGCAGGGCGATGGCGGAGCAGCGGGAGGCGACGAGGAGTCCAGAGGAGGGAAGCAGCAGAAAGGACAGGGTGTCAGGGAGTCGGCCAGATACCGGGACGTCGCTGCCGGAGTTGGAATCGAAGGAGGGTTTGAGATGAGGAACACAGAAGAGCAGACTGGGGACAGGAAGAAGATCCTGGAGAAACTGATGGACCGGGATGAAGAGGAGCCTGAGGTGGGGGAGATTATTATAGATAATAAGATTGTTAATTTTTCTCTGAAAAGTGAAAAATGTCTTTGCAAAGATAAGATACTACCTTTTTTAAAAAAAAAGGCTTCCTCTCTTGCTCATAGATGTAAACAGTTTATTTCTTCAGTAAATAGCTGCACAATTTGTTGCAGTGTAAAATGTTCACAGAAAAAACAAACACACATTTATTTCCTGAACACAATGACAGGACAGTTGCACATTCAGAAATGACACAAGACTGTTAAAAAGCACAGTATGACCCTATAAAGTATGAAAAGTACAAGTCTGGTTTTGTGGTGGTGATATCAACTGGAGAAATGTTACGCAGAACGGTTAATCAGGACCTGGGACTCTGATAAACTCTTACATCAAGCAGAAGTGGGGGTGTGTTGGTGTGTGTATTTACACCACAAAACAGAAAATGCATGAAAAACAGAGTTTACAGAGTATTTGTAACATTAAATGCATCTTTTTTAACTTTCTCCTGCTCAACTAATGTTCAATCATGTATAAACAAATACGCAACCAACAATTTGTAAACGGTGTAATGGTTATGGGCCTGCGATGATGAGGTTTAGATTTATCCAAACTAAAGTGTCAACAAAAACGTTCAGACTGTTCACTGTTTAAATCTTTGGTCATTTAATACACGTGAGCTACACAAATTGAGCGTTGCCAAAGATTAACGCAACCACGCCCTTAGTTTGAATTCAAATATGTTAGGTCTGAGTGTAACTGGTGATATCTTGCGTTGTCCGCATTGTGTAATGAAGAGTCCCAAACCGTGGAAATCTTTGGAGGTGATTTCCAAAAAACACTTCTTTCACTGACAATGGAAAGAAAGAAAAAATACATCCTCCAGTAAAAACATGTCAGCACATTACTATGAACTTTAAGGTAAAAGATAAACTTTATATCGTTATGACAGAAAAATTATGGAACACAGTGACATGTACCTCTCCCGTGGAGTGCATTAGCAAAAGGGGAGAGGGAAAGCGGGAAACACCCTTTTATGGGCAGGGTCCGACAAAAGGTAACTTAGGGAAACAGAACCTCAGTCACAAACGTTACACATGTATTATAGGGAGGCTTAACCATGTCAGGCAATGACTATTTACAGATTTTGTGTAATAACAATACAAATATATTGGACTCTGTTATATATGTATATATTGCTGTTGCATAACTTTACATTGTTACACTAGTCCAAGTTTGTCATCTGTGTTCACTCAACCCCCAATGGCTGTTGAGTCCAGACATGAAATGCGTCAACACATCACAGTAAAGGCAGTCCATGTAGAAAAATATTAATAAGAGGAACATCTGGACCGGGGAAGATTCTTTGCGGTTGTTCTTTGTCAGTACCTTTGTAGCCATGTTACGTGGTGCATTAGAAAACTGCATATCTATTATCCTTGTTATTATTATCTCCCCCGCCGAGGCCCTTTTAAAATATTCAGTGTCAAGAGCTACTCAGAGAAAAGTGCTGCTCTGCTCGGTAATGTCAGACAATTGTAATTTCCTAACCTGTAATTATCCGTTCAACACTTCACATGCTTTTAAGTCCTCACGAGGTCCGACACGTTCCCCTTTCCAGTGAAATGCATTCAGTTCCCCTTGATTGTTGCAAACTTCTGACTACTCCGCTCACATAATTAGGGAGACCCTTAGTACTTTTCTTTCTTTCATTCTGTCCTCTCTATTTTCTCCCTTCTCCCTCCCCCTCCGCGTGCTAATCAAACAGGCAGAGCTGGTGGATGAGAGTTCAATGAAGAAAATGATCCTGACCTTTGAGAAAAGATCGTACAAAAATCAGGAGCTGAGGATTAAGTTTCCGGACAATCCCGAGAAGTAAGATCATTGATGACGGTCCATGTTGTTTTGCTCTCTTGGTAGAATTTGAGTTTTTGTTAATAATTGACAATATGCATGGAAATTAAGCAAAAAAAAATAATTTGTGTATTTACTGCTACTATTATATATATTTTTTTCAAATGATTAAACCAATATTCACTGTTTTTCCAAAATAAAATGTCTTATCAAAATTGTGAAAGACCTTAGTTCATGACAGGATGTCTCTACAAGTAATAACCATTCCTATGCTGCACTTTGAAATGAATGGCAACAACACATGCTAACCAAACTTTGTTTTTTTTTTAAAAACCAGGTTCATGGAGTCGGAGCTGGATTTGAACGACATCATCCAGGAAATGCACGTGATCGCCACGATGCCAGATCTCTACCACCTGCTGGTGGAGCTTAATTCCGTCCACTCGCTGTTGGGCCTCCTCAGTCACGAAAACACTGATATCCTTTGACGTGATTAAATCGCAAAGACTGTCTGTCCATTTTGATCCACTCACCCTATTTGTAGGATTTAGTGTTAGATAAGTCTGGTTATATATATATATATATAATATAATATATTTTTTTCTTTTGTCTACAAATCTCAATCTGAATTGATGCTAGTTACAAGTATTGTGTCTGTAGCCTTATATTGCTGATTTCCCCTGTGCCATATGGAAATGATTGTTGTCCAAAAATGATAAGAAACACATCAGTGAGCCGAAACAGTGCATTGGGGTACACGCTCCTTTACTAACTTACCTCAACTTGGACATTGCAGTTTTATTTTTGCCGTTGAAGGTAGAAGTGGACATGAAGTGTGGCTGAAAATAGTCCCTGAGAAAAACTTTATTTCCTCTTGTTTGATCAACATTTGCTCCAGAGTCTTTATAAACAAAATGTAACTACATACTTTTCCTCTTTTTAAAGATTAGAGACAGTAAGGGTGTCAGAAATGAATAAGCGATTAAGAAATGCTTTGATTTTTTTTGTCTTTTGATGGGATTTGTTTATAATAGAAGAAGTATAGAATATTGCGAGACCTATCCTTTAATTATGGTATATTAATATTCTATTAAAGCAGTGTAATGTATTAGTTTAATAAAATTTGCTTTAAAAAAGGGAACAGGTCAAAAGAGTGAAGAAAAAACTGTAAGCTACAATTACAACACAAAAGTCACTGAAGAATTTTGTCTGTGGTCGTCTTGAGCACAGGCTGGGGGGGGGGGGGGGGGGGGGGGGGGGCATGGACTTTTATATTTATATACAGCAACAGCAGTTTATTTTCCTTAACCTAAAGCACATGTCGCCATAGCTGTGGTGGACTTGCTGCAGGAGCTGACGGACATCGACACGCTCAACGAGAGCGAGGAGGGGGCTGAGGTGCTCATAGATGCTCTGGTGAGTTGAGGGTTTTACATCAGTCCTCGACGATATCGAAGAAGCAGCACTTTGTGGCGTCGGTGCTTGAGTTTCTAGGCTCTGGCACCGAAACCGGGCAGAGAATTGATTCCTTTGTCTTTCTTAATGAATAGAAAGCAAAGCTTCGTTCGCCTCTCGTTGACTGAAAAACGCCTGATTGCAGTGTTTCCATGACGCTTCCTCAGTCAAACATCTGCCTGCATCTAATACTGTATATTGACGGATATTCATGCAATATGATGATTATTTCATCAGTAACAGATTTTTAGATATAAAATGATATTCATATTAGTTTAAAAAATAACATAATACGATTGTTAATTAACTTTTAGAACATACTATGATTTAAATGGGCACAAAGGTGTACACAACTTAATGATTTCAGTTCATCGATTATTCATCCACCCTGTTTACATTCTTTTTGCCTTTGTCAGGTTTTCTTGCAATAATTTTTAATCTACACAATTATAGCATCTTCTCTCCCACTCTTCATTTTTTCAGTTACCTAAAGCTTTTCTTTGTCAGCCCCCAGCTGTGTGTGCTGGCGTCACTTCTAAATGTGAGATCCTCCCTCTTTGTAACCTCCCTCTATATCAATACTTTTGGGTGGCGATATCGATATTAGGGAGTACAAGATTTCCAATACGGATACTGTACAACGATATATATATATATCGGCTCAAGAGGAAGAGTCAGTCGTTCTCTAACCAAAAGGTCGGCAATCAATCCCAGCTTCCCCCAGTCCGCTTGCCGATGTGTCCTCGGGCAAGACACTTTAACCCAGAATTGCCCCTGACAGCGTATGAATGTGACAGCAGCGCTGTGTGAGTGGGTGAATGTGAATTTAACTTTTTTTAACTGTGATGTCTGATGTCACCAGGTTTTGTTTGAGCTGTCACGACATGCTTTACATTTAAATGTAGCAGTTCAGTGAAGGAGTCATTACAAATAAATAAAAGAGGAGTAAAGTCTTAAGAATACATGTCTCAGCATCACAAAGCCTTTCCTTTTGTTCGGTTAGTGTCTGACAGGAAGTAATGTGAATCACTCGACAAAAACAGCAGTGTGTGCGTGTGTGTGAGAGAGAGTGAATTGGCTTGTGATGTGTCCGTGGGTGAGACTGTAGCTCAGCTGGCTTTGCAACACTCTAAGGATAAAGGCATTGTATAAACACAGTTGCAGTTACCATGCGCCAATAAACCGGCCCCTTTTTTACCACATCCAGGGGAAACAGTTTCAGGGCAGCGAGGGGTTGCTTGTCTCTCCCCTTTGCTGTTATGCCCCAAGCTCCTCTGTCCTTGTTGCCAGGAGGCAGGTTGGTATCCTTAACAAGGTGAATCAAACTGATCCACGACTGCGGTGACTCGTAAATCTTTGTCGACTGTCCGTCTTCTTTCACCTGCGATTGTATTTTTATTTTGCCAGTCGTCATGCTGCGAGTCTCCAAGCTTGACCTGACTGATAACACTTGGACATGTTCGGAGAGGGTCCGACGGGGACAGTTTCATCTGCCAAGACTGGGGCTGAAACTTGTCTTTGTCACACCCAGATTCCTCTGCATTTTATTCTGTTCTTCGTGAAATGAGTTTGTCAGTCTTCCTCTGAAACGTCACATCACGTAGCAAAACACAAATGTAATGGTCGAGCTGGCAGATATCCAACACAGTGGGGAAAGGATGGAAGTTGTGAGATTCCAAGCGTGTTCTGTTAATAATGAAACCAATGTAAAAAAGTCCAGCAATCACACTTCATGTAGACAGTAGTCATGATGAGAAGGGGACACTTGTTTTGGGGTTGTGAATTGCCATGTTAATTAAAGCTTCAGTGTTTAATATTTAGAAAAATATTTTCACAGAAATTTAATATATTGTCCATAACTTTGTGTTCATATATGTATAATCACCTGCAACAAAGAACAGATGAATCAGTATATATAGTTACATGAGGTGGACCCGACCTCTATGAAAGTCGCCATGTTTGCTACGTCGTCTTAAATATGGCTGTTGCACAAAACAGTCCAGAATACGTCGCGTTCACGTAGAATTTTTGATTCCAATTTTTTAAATGGAATCAGCGGTGCGCCACCATGAAGTGTCCCCTGTCGGTTGCTCAGTTGGTTGCGGTTTGCAACTTTACTACCAGATTCCGCCAGAAAAATTACACACTGGTGCTTTAATTTTCATATATACATCTTTTAACGGTTCAATTTAAAGGTTTGTATTCCGTAGGCAATGAAAATAGTTTAAAAGTTTAAGGTTTTCTAACACCTATGCAGGGGGATGAAGTCTTTCATCCCCGGTGGATTTGCCTCAGGCCCCTTGTGTTGTACATGTGTAGGAGCGCTGACTTCATCTCTGTGTCTGCAGCTGGAGGGGCAGGTGGTGGCCTTGCTGGTGCAGAACATGGAGCGACTGGACGAACAGGTGAAAGAGGAGGCTGACGGTATCTACAACACACTGGGTAAGGAGATGCCCACAGCTGATTTAACCATGATGTTCCAGTTAGTGTTCGTGTTATTGCCATATACCGTAGACGTGTAGTTCAAACTCAACTCAACTCGATCTCAGACCACTTTAGTAACTGGCCAACAAAGCAGGTGCCAGGAATCTTACAAAGACTGTTGCTGTTGTTCAGTGATGGGAACCCAAGTAACAATACTCATAACATACTCAAAGTATTTTAGTGTTTCTCTATAGTGTGCCATGCCATGTCATATCTCATTTGCATCCTGCATATGAAGTCAAAGTCAAAGTAGCTTTATTGTCATTTTATTGAGAAGTCAGACAATATAACATAATTTGAGTGGCAGTCCCCTGAGGCATAAAAACATGAGAAAATTAGACAGTTAAAAGACAATTACAAAAGAATAAGGTGTATAGCGAAAGTGACCTTAAATCACTTCTGTTTGACAATTCAATGGTAGGGGAAACACTGGAATATGCAGAGCAAGCATAGGTGATCAAGCATGTCTCGTTTTAACTCTGAACCACGACGAGCTCGGAGGGAGGTGACAGGGAGTCCTTGCGGACTTTGACGTTACAGCAGGCGGTGACCAACTTTATTTGTCCCTCTGCTGTCAAGTGGCCTAAACTTTGTATTTTTTTTTCCCCAGTGACAGTGAATAGGAGACGTCATTGTGTCTGGGTTTTTGTTTTTATTACCCTCAAAGTCAAGCAGTTTACGGAGAGTCTAAATCATCGCAGCATAGATTTTTAAAGCATTAGATAAAGACTGATGGTCTAAGAGAGGGCCTGGGACAGCTTATAGTTAGAGAAGTCACGCTCTCTGTATTTAGCCTCGCATGAAGCCGACTTTTCTGCCTCTCAGCTCTTTTTGTGTTCACTGACTCCACTGAGATGATTTTTTTTTTTTTCCTTTGTTGCCAGATTGAGGCCGAGCGTCAGGAGGGTTGTTAAGGTGTGAGTGTGTGCGTGTGTTCGGCTCTGCTCGTGAGTCTGGGTTATATCTGGGGGGGAGGAGAGCTTGTGCATCCTTTATTCAAGCTGTGTGTGTGTGCGTGCGTTTGTGCGTGTTATCAGGGGAGCTTTCCAAGCTTGAATAAGCCTTTTGTCTGCCTTGGCTGCTCTCTGCTCTGAGCCTGCTGTCCTCCAGGATGCTGTCTGTCTGCTCTGTTTGAATCACTGATAAAGGCGCTCCCTCTCGCTCTCCCTCAGCACCTTTCCTCTCCAACTTCCCTTTCTGTTTCTTAACATCTCTCTGTCATCTGCAGCCCCTCTCTCCAGACATTGCTCTTTTTATATATATATATATATATATATATATATATATATATATATATAAATATATTTCTTTGTCTAACTTCGTTAAATTCTCTCCCAACTCCATCTTCCCTTTTTTTAACTTTAATTTTAGTTAAAACAACGGATGTTATCATATTCACAAGTTTGCCTGTTGTTGTTAGGTAAGATAAACGGAAAATACAGATAAATGATGAATGATTCAGATGTTAGCAAAAATAATGGTGCGGATCCGACTTCTGATACTTTCTGGAGTCTCATTATGTTATTGGTTCATTCTGGTAAATGTATTTTACCGGTGGGTTGGGTTTTAGCTAGAGTCCGACCCATATATCGGTTGGCCGATATGTTTAGACCCCGACGATATTATGAGCCCCCAAATGTGCATTTATGTTCACATTTTAGGTAAAATAAATGTTTATTTTCTTAATTCAAGTTCTGTTTATTTTTGTATTTGTAATTTTTGTATTTATGATAAAGTTTATGGTTAAACTAAAATATCAAGCCTTGATTACATTTCTTTGTCATAAAGGTTTGATAATGACATCATAGAATCATTGACAGATTTAAATATATATACGTAACGGCCGATGTATCGGGAATCTTGTACTCCCTAATATCGAAATCGGCCATCAAAAATCCATATCGGTCGGGCTCTAGTTTTAACCACTTAATTGTTCTGCGTTTGATTGCTGCTCTAAGAAATCTTTGTTAAAGCCAATTTCTTTGATCTTCAATCAATGGTTACAGGTATTACCCCCAGTAGAGTGCCACCGATGTTGGTGAATTGCTTTTCTCAGTGCTTTTTACACCTTTTCCCCAAAATATTCTCAATTCCGGCCATGACCTGAATTTGTGGGTATCGTTGCCTGTCTGCATATCGCAGTTCCTCTAACATCTATTTGACTATGCTGGACATCTATCTTGTCCTACCTCTTTTTCGTCGCTCTCAGTTTCCCTCTCTCCTTTCATCACCACCCCACAGTCCCTCTCTCCATCTCTCTCTGTCTGTCACCTCCTGCTGCAGTCTGCTCTGAAGGAGATATCATGTGGCAGCGACAGCTCTCTAATGATAATATTAGAAGAAGCCAGGACAGAACCCAGGCGAACCCTCTTCATTTCACAGTTCTCTCCCTTCAAAGTGTGTTTGCCTTGGTGTCTGCACAGTATAAGTTCACTTGTGACTGACATAAGGCTTTGATGTTGGTCTTTCAATAACGCGGTAGTGAGTGGAAAACACTGAATTTTATAATGACACTGGGAAAGAGTTTAATGTGCGACTGTGACCGATACTTGACCCTTGGTATCGCCATTTATCCAGTGGTTCAGATCGGTGCCTACCTTCAGTGTTAAATCTCTAACAGAAATTGGCGCCGGTAGGTTTTCAGTGCTGCGACCTGAAGAGTAATTTCTTCTTTTCTTCAGCTATCGTAGAAAATATGGCCGAGTTCAGACCAGGCCTGTGTGCCGAGGCCGCCCAGCAGGGACTCATGCAGTGGCTGCTCAAGAGAATTAAGGTGAGAATGTGGTAAAGCATTGGCTTACGTCACGTTTGAAATGATTAGTCAGTTAATTTGTTGTTTTGTGCATTATATATAAGTATTTATAATATTGTTTTGTTGTTCAAATATGACAATTAGCTGTTTTCCATGTCATAACCTTCTACTAAATGAATTAACGTTATGTGGACAGTTGGTTGAACAAAACAAGACATTTCATAACAATGCATCGGGCTGTAGGAAATTTTTAAAGTTTTTTTTATTTCATATGTGCCAAGCCATTAATCAGGAAAATAAGCCCAAGACAAATTGATTTATTAAAATCTTTAGTTGCAGCAATGTTATTACTTCAACTGCAAAACTGTCTATTTGACAACTAGTTGCATACTCACTAAAGTTAACATTAACTACATTAAAACTAATAATTTAACCCATGATCAATTCAGCATGATGTGTTTCCAATTAAGTGAAGAACACTGCAACATTTCATTTTCATTCATTTCTTTATATATATATATATATATATATATATATATATATATATATATATATATATATATATGTATATAAGAAAAACATGTGTTGATCAGCGTTTCTGTAAATGTCCAATTATTACCCAGCTGGCTTATTATCAGCTGCAGTCCTTTGGAGAGATATTCAAAAAAAGTGACAGAAATATAAGTTAATTCTACAGTGAAATCGATGCTTTAAAATTAAATAGTATCACTCATTTTTTTTTTCAAACTCTGTATGAGATGTTATTGTGACTGTAAACAGTGAAATGGATTTTGTGATATAACCAGTTGATCCAGAAAATACAATATCTGACATTGCTGTTGCTTTATATTACCACAGTATACAGTATATTTGGTATAATATTTACTTCGTCGTTGTAGACATGGTGTTTTTCTAATACTCTGGACAACAGAGTTTTCTCAAGGTGAGTAATAACTTTAATTTGGTCTCTTTCCCCGTCGTCTCAGGCAAAGATACCGTTCGATGGGAACAAGCTGTACTGCAGTGAAATCCTGGCCATCTTGCTTCAAAACAATGACAGTAAGTGTGTCCTTGATTACAACACCATTTTATTTTTTGGGGGGGGGGCCTTTATGTCCTTTCTATCTTTTCTTTGTCCAATTTTGTTTCCATTTCCCTCTATTCACATAATGTTCTTCTTTCTCTCTCATTTTCCTTTTACCTGCCCATGTTCCCATTTTCTTGTTCTCTCCTTCTGTCCTTCTTCCTTCATTTGGGTGTCCCCTAATGTCTCAACTGTGATTGTTCCCTGTCTCTGTCTTTTCTTGTTGCTTCTTGTCATTCACTCTCTTCCCCTCCTGTTTTCTTCTTCTTCCATCACTTTTTGATTTAATGTTACCTTTCTTGTTCTTTCGCCCATCCCCTTTCAGTCTCCTCCATCTCACCGCTTTTCTCCTCCCCCTTGTCTATTCGCCGTCTTCTCCCTCCCTCACTAAAACCCTGCAAAGCCGCACATAGCTGCGGGTCTATCAGGTCCTTGGACAGGTTTTCATTAATGGTACATGCCATATTGATATTCAGTGGGAGTCCTGTCTTCATTTTACACTCGTTCTCCTCCGTCTTCACTGGCGCTGCCTCCATTCATCCTCTCTTACCCGCCCTTTAAGTGCAAAATACAGTCGAAATAAAAAGGTATTTTTCAAGAAACAAAAAGAAACGTGCTGCCATAAATATTGTTCCATATCATAGTGCTATCAGTGTATTGAAGCAGGAATAAGACAAGACTACTATTAGGAAAATTGCAATTTGGGAATTTACTTATGTGTTAGTTTGAATGTAATTATCACTTCCTGCTGTCAAGTTCAACTCTTGACGGGTTTATATGTAAAATACTTGCTGCAGAGAATGAGAGCAGCTTCTAATCTCATCTAATTAAAACCCTGGAGATTCATTGCATTGTTCATTTCACTGTTGATAGAAAGTAACCAATGTAAAGTATGAAATATTTTTCTAAACATGAATGTGATGTTTGTGTGATTTAAAACTTTGAGGATTTCTGGCTGAGGAGATGAAGGCAGTTAGGCCTCACCTCCATTTGCTGGCAGCAGGATTGCATCGTGTTACCTTAAACAACATTTTAATACACAGGTCTAGATGGAATAACTGTATATTTTTCAGTGGCCTCATTCTTCCTAATTTTCTCTCTGGAGGTCCCTCGTGGCCAGTGTTTGTCCGTGTTCATCGTATGCCTCCCTAGCACTTCCCTTTTTTCCTCCCTGCCTTTCTGTTTTACTTTCCTTCATCCAGCCACTAAATCCTATTTTTTTTGGGACTGTTTTCTGTTCCATCTCTCGCTCCTTAAATGTATGTTTTTTTTTTTAAGTCATTTCAATTTAATCTCCCTGTTGTACCGTTCCTCTATTTTTATCCCATATCCTTTCTCCCACTTTGTTTCTCTCGTACACAGATACCAGAGAACTACTGGGTGAGATGGATGGCATTGATGTGCTGCTGCAGCAGCTATCTGTAAGATTTTGCCTTTACTTTTCTATTTTTAGTCGTCTCCTTCACTACCCTCTTTTATAACCCATCATCCACTTGAGCCTCGCAGGGACTCATAAATCTCAGTAATTTCTCAAACAGGAGCATCCTTAAGTCTAGGTTTTAACCATAGACTGTATATAAAAATGGACGTAGGCGCTGGGTCCGGAAAACAGTTCAAACTTGTCATCGGTTAAAAAAAAGAAATGCCGCCTCTTTCTTTTCGCCATTGTTTGTTTCCCGTTCGAAGTATTTTCTGTTACTAAGTAACAAACTGCAGAGTAGACCATTTGCTTCCCTTTTACACTCGTACGAAAATGCTACTTGTAAGTTTATGGTCACGTTATATGTGTTTTCAGGTGTGTTAGTATGGACAGAGATAAGAATGCAGCATGTAGACAAACATCGTTTTAGATTTAAACCTTTTTGGTCGTCATTTAAAAGGCAACATTTGCCCACATTCCTAAATTATTCCAATCACTTAAACTGTTTCTGTGTTGAACAATTCCCCTTTCATGTAGAAGAAGTATGTCTGTGTGGGTGTTCAGTGCTCTTTTCTTCCTTTTTTCAGGTGTTTAAACGTCACAATCCGTCCACAGCCGAGGAGCAGGAGATGATGGAGAACCTCTTTGACGCTCTGTGCTCCTGCCTCATGCTGCCCTCCAACCGGGACCGCTTCCTCAGAGGGGAGGGGCTGCAACTAATGAACCTCATGCTAAGGTGAGGCTGTGCACCATACGGAATGTCATCGCTGGGAAACATTTTTTTCTTTTCAGTATTTATTTTTGATGATATTGTTGGTTTGTCAGTCGGTTCTCCACTTTGGTCCAGAATGAAATGTCTCATCAAGTATTGAATGAATTCGGATCAAATTTTATACAGACATTTATGATGCTCGGTGGGTAACACCTGCTAACTTTGGTGAGCCCCTGAGCTCAGCTCTTGTGCCATCATGAGGTTGAGTTTTCACAGGGAATGAGTCGCAAGCAACTAGTGCAAGCATTTTTTATTTGAACGTGGTCATTGTTAGATGATACATTTTTTTCATGGGTGACACTAAATTTGCATTTACACTTTTGTTAAAGTCACAATATGTAAGCTCTGGAAGTCAAGCGTGCACTAGCATAAGACTTGGAATCAAACCAATCCCCTCCCTCCCCCTGCTCAATAATGCTTAACCCCGCCCTTTAACTATATCCTCATTGTCTCAGCCAACGCAGGACCTTTCTGTGAGTCGGCCACAGCAACATAGTCTTCCAGCAGCTACATAAAACCAGCTTGAAGCGTCAGTGTGAGATGACTAGTTGACCAGAAGTGTATTCACATATTGATTGACAGCCATGAGCTCCCACCCTTGACGTTGACCTTCTCTGAGGGAATACATCTCTGCCCCGCTGCCGGGCTGCTCAGTGACTCTGGGTCACAGAAGCCTCTGACAGCAATTCTCCACATAGGTTTTGAAGCGAATATCAAATTAAACCAAACTTACATGATGTAGTTTAATGCAGCTGTCAGCTTTTTACCATGTGCTGTGCAATGTGCAGATTGTCTTGCTGCATATTATGCGACTATCTACCTAGTTTGTGTTTTATTTGAAAGAGCACTGCTATCACAACCACCACATACAGAACATAGTTCAGGAGCACAGTGGAAATCTGTGTGCTTATGATCAGGACATATTTACCGTTAACACAATAAAATATGGGGCATTAACTCGCCATGAACACAACAAAACCTAATGGTTTGTGTTGTTTCCGCGATGTAGCATGTAACTTGTAATGGTCTTCTGTGTTTGACTGTGCATGGTACACGATTCAATCTGTCACTTTTCTGGCCAACAAACTATTTCCGGCAGTCTGTTGCATTTGCAGACTCTAAACCTTTAATTCAAACCGGTTGCTGCAGTTCGACCATTTCCCCCCACACTCAATCCAAAGGTCATGTTTTGAATAAAAAGTCACAGTTTGACAGTTCAGCTCGGGCGAAGCAAGGGTTAGTCCTTTTCAGACCTGTTGGACCACACCTGCATTTTCTAAAAGGGCAACAATCATAATTCTCAACACGATCCTTATACAGTATATTTTTTATGCAGTTTTCCAGTCTCAGTATGAATGTGAAAATTGTCTTTGTTAAAATCCTAAATGTGTTACAGTTAATGAATCACTGCTCAGACAGGTAATTTCTCTGAGTAAACACCAGTAAGACGTTAAATAATAAGACAAGATGAGGTCCGACTTCTGAAATTAAAAATTCTGATGCCAAACAGTAACGTTTGTGTTGCAAAAAGCTTCAAATTCAAACAAAACCCACACAATTCTGTGCACGTGTCATAGTAGACTATGTTATCATATGGCATGAGACTGTGTAATTACTGCTACTGTGTTCCTTTTAATGCTCATGCACTGTTTCCTACTTAAGGATTTATCAACCGTGAATAAACTGAATTTAATACTGTAGTTCTCCATTAATATTCACCTCTTACAATGTACTGGAAGGCTAGAATGAGGGGGAATGTTTAACAATTGGGCAACAAGGTACAACTGGTGTTGACGCGTGAATATCTGCAGATGTACAATTCAGCTCCCACAGCTCAGTTTTTGTATTGTGAAGATGTAACTACTCGTAGCATAACAGGGTGCAGCGTTGCACACAGTGGCACGTCTGTCTGCTCTGTTGCCTGACGAGACTGCTAATCCAATCAATCGGCAGTTGGTGGAATGCAGCACTGCAGAGACGTAACCCGAAAGATTCATAAAGACACATTACACGCCTTTATGAAACCCCCGCAGCCTCTGCACCTCCTTGCTGATAATCACATCACTGGACACCCAGATTTGGTGACGTGGATCAATATCTCATTATTGGAATGCAAAAAAACCCTTTTGTGTTAAATCGCCCACCTGGGAAAACACGAGTTAGAGAAAGATAGAAAAGGAGGAGGAGGAGAAAGAGAAACACCAACATTATGTCTTTGGGGAAAGTTATTCAAGTGTTTGTAGAGAATCTAATTGTGAAATTGATTTGATTTGCGACTCAGCTAAATGTTTGTCAGGGGTACTGGATCATTTTCCTGTATGAAGCATTTTCATCCTGCCTACACAGAGTGCTGTACATGAAGCACAGTTGGAGTCATAAACAGAGTCCGTGTTGGATTTCACCTGTTGACGCCAACACTGCAACACCTGATGGATGTGTCGTACATTATCAGGCCATTACCGTGCATTAGTCATTCACCCCTAAGCTGCAGTAATGTTAACATTCCCTCTTTTCATTACTCTTCACCTTTTCCAACCGTTACTGCAAAAATGAATGTACACCTCAATCAGTCATGTAATCATTTTTTACATTTTTTTCATTTTCTTTGTGGCAGAGCGATGCTTGTCTATTATGTCTAGTTTTACCCTGAAAGAATCCTGAGCCTTTATTCAACATCCACACATCGCCACCCAGAAACAGCCGCACAAACTAACCATTCACAGCTCGTTTTTACGGTCTTCCTCTGTAGCTGCTGTAGCCTCGATGTGTAGTAACATTTTTACCAGAGGAGCCTACATGTTTACATTCTCTTTGCTATGCCCTAACAATTTTACCACGCAAGTATGAATAGTTTGGCAAAGTGTGCAACAGGAGCCATATTCACAACCAGTCACCTTTCATTTATGTATCTGTTGCAGTTCGTGATTTCTTAATGTGCAAGTTAATGAACTGACAAACAATTTGGGCTCCTTAGAGCTTCTTTGGTTTGATGAATAATTCTTGACACGGCTGAGACTGAAATTTTTAATTTGTGAGTGAGCCGATTTAATCCTTATGAAAAACATGATTTAAACGTTCTTTATCCTATCTTTTACAAAATATTGTATTGATGCAGTGAGGTAAGTTACCTGCAGGACACATGGACTTGTGACTTAGAAGTCCTCTTGATTACAGATTTAGAGGTACAGCTACGTTTTAGCACTGAAATGCTTTGCAAAAAATTCTTTGACTAAAAAGTTTGAAGTCTCAAAGTCAGGACTGAGTCACCCCTCATTTTTAAAAGATCCTCCTCCCTACGTCAGTTAGCCAGGTTTTGCTTTTAGCCCTAAGGATAATTTGTAAATATGGCCCCTTATAATTTCAGTTCACGCCTTGTGTAGACTTTTTGTGTTTCAAAACGAGTGTGATCTCTGACAGACTTGGTCAATTAACATGATTTGTAAATACTTGCAGCAGTTTTAACACATCTGAGTTAAGAAGGTTAGGAAGAGAGTAAGAATGCTAATTTCGCAGTGTATTAAATAAGATGTAAAGGGTACAAAAACAAAATAAACTCAAAAACAATACAAATATGTTAAAGGGGATAATTAAAGGGGAGTTTAATTAAAGGGGAGTTTAATTCCTCTCCAAAAGGCGGTAGCTGTGTTGTGGCAGCAGCTCAATATTGCAGACCAGTTGAAGTAATTTTAAATCCTCCAACTTGAAAGTTTTTGAGCAGTTTCATTATCATTTTTAGGGATTGATCAGCTCTCGCTTTTGAAACCACAATGCAGCTGCAAAATAACAAAAAACAGAGAGAGAACAGAATACAAAAAAGAATAATCATCTTCTCTTACCGAGACACATTTATTGGTTTTCCATCAAAAACTCCATTTCAATTCCGAATGGGGCTCTTCTTTTGTATATGGCTCCGTGCTACATACAGATTTCACATCTGGTGCCTTGATAAATTCATGGCACAGCTAAACATTTGTCAGACCAGACTTGACCCTGAGTCTAATCAAAAGCCTATTCGTGTCATTGTTAGCACCAACTAACATCGGCCCACAATTCATTTTGGGGTGAGAACAGCGTAGTTCAGCTGCCTACCATCTGAATTGCCTGGTTTCCCTTTGGGGCCCCCCCCCCCCCCGGGCCTCTCCTGCCGTCCATCATATATAATGTGTCTGTCTGGAGAACCAGACTCAACTGCCTGAAATATGTGTCCCTCCTCCGAGATAAACACTGTCATCTGTCATTGGTGGGAGTGGAGGAAGTGACACTGTGACAGACTGCAACATGTCTGAAGAGGAGGGGTGTGTGTGTGTGTGTGTGTGTGTGTGTGTGTGTGTGTGTGTGTGTGTGTGTGTGTGTGTGTGTGTGTGTGTGTGTGTGTGTGTGTGTGTGTGTGTGTGTGTGTGTGTGTGTGTGTGTGTGTGTGTGTGTGTGTGTGTGTGTGTGTGTGTGTGTGTGTGTGTGTGTGTGTGTGTGTGTGTGTGCGCGCCATTGCTTCTTAGGCCTTTCATTTGAAACTAAGCTTGTTCCTTAAATCTACTGAAATAAGTGTCTCTGGCTTCAGCATTGTTCCCCTCGTATTGCTGCAGAGAAAAGAAGATGTCTCGAACCAGCGCCCTGAAGGTCCTGGACCATGGGATGATCGGACCAGAGGGAGCAGATAACTGCCACAAGTTTGTGGACATCCTGGGCTTGCGAACCATCTTCCCGCTTTTCATGAAAACCCCCAAGAAGATGAAGAAAACTGGAGCTTCGGAGAAGGAGCATGAAGGTCAGTCACTACAGACCGCTTTCCTTTAACAAGGTTGCGATGCCACTCTGATTTGACCTGTTATAGGAGGGTGACTCGTTGGGCCGAGATGGTTCATTGCAGTGTTTTTTTTTTATTAAATCCCATTAGCAGAAAACGTTACAACAAGGCGATAGAAATGTAAATCACTGAGTTAAATGGATACCAAGTGTTTCTGTGTGATAATGACACTTGAGATCAATGGATTCCACAGAAACAATAAAAAAACTATCTAACTAAGTAAACTATCAGATTCATTTTCAGAGTTCTGGAAAATCTCATTCATGCAATAGATCAAGCAGTGAAAAAAGTCCTGGAAAATGATCTTCTCGTTTCTTTTTCTTTAGCTTAGAGGTGTGAAAACCTGCAACAGGCTATTTTCAGGACCTAAATGGTAGAGATGATGAAAGTCCTGAGAGAGTTCTTTGAATACGCAGCATGCCATATGATTTCAGTGTCAAATCCATTACTGTGAGCGACTGTGTGATCTGACTTTCCTTTCAGTTGCTTGCACATATAGCAGAGTAAAACGCTGGATGACAGGTGTGACTGGACAATAACAGGAACCAGATTTATGAAGTTGATTGGTTATTGATTTATCTTGTGTCCATTCTAGCTCCGGGAAGTTTAGTTGCCTTTTCATTCGCTATTGTTTTAAATAAAGGCACATGTTTATTTGTGTTATCGTATGTGACTTGCTAAATCTAAATGTCGAAAAAATCTAATTAGTTTGCCAGCATTCTGCACTTCTTCAGATTAAGTTTAAAACCTATTTTATTTGTATGCAGTCAAACCTCTTTTTTTGAAAATATTTATCATCAGTAATTTCTCTGCATTGCCATCCAATGTATTTATATCGATGGAAGACTCTGCCACTCTCCAATGAAAACTACTACATCTCTATGTATTGGTTTTTATCGGTTGTGCTGGAGTTTGCCATTCAGTTGGAGGATTTAGATTGCTTGCCGTTCCTCTACGGCCATATTTATCTCGCTGTGATTAAATCCGATTTTTCCGAGATGAGAAGACAAGTAGAACACAGAAAGCCACTGGTTAACAACAATTATTATTTCAAATGAAATATAATTGTCCTAAATTAGTCGACTTGTTTTAATGACTCCAAATATTCTGAAAAATTACATTAGTTTAAAGATTTAATGTGAAATATTATTGAAGCTCAATAATATTAATTTGTTACTGCCTCAGGTTTTGATGATGCTTGTAAACATTATTAATGACAGTCGTAGAGCTTCTTAAAATTTGTTGTAATGACCTTTAACTCATAATGGGGTTTTTTTTCGTAAAAGCCTGTGCAATTTTCTGGCGGCATCTGGTGGTAAAGTTGCAAACCGCAACCAACTGAGCAACCGACATGGGCCACTTTATGGTGGCGCACCGCTGACCACACTTCCGGTTTCCGGCATCGTCTGAAAATCTAATGTGAATGTGACATACTCCGGACCGTTTTGTGCAACCGTGTTCAACACTACGTAGCAAACATGGCGACTTACACGGAGGTCGGCTACACCTCATGTAACTATATTTAACTCATTCAAAGTTGACGAAAAAACATTGGTTCATTGTTGCAGGTGATTATACATATATGAACACACAGGTACGGACAATATATGCAATTTCTGTGAATAAGTTCTAAATATTACACACTGTAGCTTTAAGTTATTACACTGCTCATGACTGGGACTCTTTTTTTTTCCTCCCCTTTCTTATTCTCCTACTTCTCTGCATCATGCAGTTGCATCCATTTCCTGCAGACACTCTCAATCCTAATCTGCTCATGTGTCACGGTCCGCCGCCTCTTCAGCCTGTCAGTTTACTCTATCAATCCGATCTTGATTGATTTTCCTGCCTGTGCTCTCAAACCTCTCTTGTGTCTGAGTGAGAGATAGGAAGCACAAACAAGAGCCCGGAAAAAGAGCGAGAGATTGGATGTCCGTACAACACAGGATGAGGGAAACAAAATAGAGTGTAGACCGAAAGGAAAAGAGGTAGAAACCTTGTACATCTCGCTGCTCTTTGTTTGATTACCCATGTCCAGAACGTGAAACCCCTCGTCTCTCTCTGTCCGTACTAATTAAGTTTGATGCATCCAGTGGGGCCTTCACAGCCCTGCAGAGGAGAACAAATTGACTTGCCGTCTCTCCCAGGGTACTGGGTGAATTAACCTTTGACCCCCAACCCCGGAGCAGCAGAAGGAAGAGTAGTGAAGATAACCTGTCGTAACAGTTTAACCCCCCCCCCCCCCCCCCCCCCCCCCCCCCCCCCCCCCACCCCCGTGTGTTGGAGCCCCTACAAGGCAGACACACATGCCTAAACGTCCAGAGTAGGATTATGTATTGAATATTTTAATGGAGAGGTGAAAGTCGGAATGATGCCTCCTTGTTAAATCAGCAGCTGTCTTTGTTTGCACTTTGAGATTGCTTTTAGCAATGAAAAGTGCTCTATAAATGAAATTTATTATTAATAATATTTGTTGACCGAATGGTTTTAAGTGCTTTATTTGAAGTCAACCCTCAGGTATAGACTATTTATTTTCACTTGAAAACCAACAACATAAACTTGACTGTAATTTGTGGTTCTTCCACAAGTGTGCCAACATAATATTGTTTAAATTGTCACACACATAATGACAGACTATTTCAGACTGAAGGCAGAAACCAGTCAGTATCTGGTGTGACCACCATTTGCCTCACGCAGTGCAACACATCTCCTTCGCGTAGAGTTGATCAGGTTGTTGATTGTGGCCTGCGGAATGTTGGTGCACTCCTCTTCAATGGCTGTGCGAAGTTGCTGGATATTGGCAGGACCTGGAACACGCTGTCGTATACGCCGATCCAGAGCATCCCAAACATGCTCAATGGGTGACATGTCCGGTGAGTATGCTGGACATGCAAGAACTGGGATGTTTGCAGCTTCCAGGAATTGTATACAGATCCTTGCAACATGGGGCCGTGCATTATCATGCTGCAACATGAGGTGATGGTCGTGGATGAATGGCACAACAATGGGCCTCAGGATCTCGTCACGGTATCTCTGTGCATTCGAAATGCCATCAATAAAATGCACCGGTGTTCGTTGTCCATAACATACGCCTGCCCATACCATAACCCCACCGCCGACTTCGGGCCACTCAATCCACAACGTTGACATCAGCAAACCCCTCACCCACACGACTCCATACACGCTGTCTGCCATCTGCCCTGTACAGTGAAAACCGGGATTCATCCGTGAAGAGAACAACTCTCCAAAGTGCCAGGCGCCATCGAATGTGAGCATTTGCCCACTCAAGTTGTTTACGACGACGAACTGCAGTCAGGTCGAGACCCCGATGAGGACGACGTGCATGCAGATGAGCTTCCCTGAGACAGTTTCTGACAGTTTGTGCAGACATTCTTTGGTTATGCAAACCGATTGTTGCAGCAGCTGTCCGGGTGGCTGGTCTCAGACGATCTTGGAGGTGAAGATGCTGGATATGGAGGTCCTGGGCTGGTGCGGTTACACGTGGTCTGCGGTTGTCAGGCCGGTTGGATGTACTGCCAAATTCTCTGTAACGCCTTTGGAGACGGCTTATGGTAGAGAAATGAACATCCAATTCACGGGCAACAGCTCTGGTGGACATTACTGCAGTCAGCATGCCCATTGCACGCTCCCTCAAAACTTGCGACATCTGTGGCATTGTGCAGTGATAAAAGTGCACATTTTAGAGTGGCCTTTTATTGTGGCCAGCCTAAGGCACACCTGTGCAATAATCATGCTGTCTAATCAGCATCGTGATATGCCACACCTGTGAGGTGGATGGATTATCTCGCAAAGGAGAAGTGCTCACTGCAATATGAACAATATTTGAGAGAAATAGGCCTTTTGTGTACGTGTAAAAAGTCTTAGATCTTTGAGTTCAGCTCATGAAAAATGGGGGCAAAAACAAGTGTTGTGTTTGTAATTTTGTTCAGTGTATATAACCTTTCTAAAGAAACCATGTTCTGCAAGTCTTTTAAAGCCCAATTAGGGCACGATACTACACAACCTTCACACCCATCTTGTGGAGGTCAGATATAAATGTAGAGTGTCAATGTAATTTTTTTTTCACCTTAATTTCAATGTCAGAAACCAAAATTGAAATGCTAAGGTGAACCTTTCTAGTTCAGTATTTTTTTTAGAAATCTGAGTATATTTTATGTGCTCCCAGTGTTAACACTGTCACATTCAATGTATTGAAATAGAATATTTCTATTATTAGTGTATGATAAGAAGGAAATATTAATTTTATTTCATACAGGACATAATTACGATACATTATCAGGTAATAATTCTTATGCACAAAATACACAGCAGCGAGGTTTTGAAACGAGCTAATGAAAATAAAATGCACTGAACAAGAAAACATTGTACCACGTTATTATGCACTGATAGCAGCTCGTAATTCAGGGAGGAGATAATATTCATACAAATACATATTAACATATTACACAAACATACACACACATAATAATAAAAAAAAAAAGCTAAACTATCAAACATAAATAAAGTTGCGAAGTTTGATCAGTTCAAACATGCAACACAAGCTTTCAGTGAAATCACATTCAGCTGGACTGTCGCCGCGGTAACGGTGTCGTAATACAGACTAGAGCATAAATCAGCCACCGGATTAGTCTGTGTTCGAAACATATAAGACAACGGTGTGACGTGCACATGCATATTGCAGGTGCATTGAGTGAACCCTCCGTCTCAGTAACACTACTAACTGGAAATGAAGAGAATCAAGTGGTTCTCCAGAATAACACAATGACGTCGTAGATTAATTAACTATCAGCAGCTTCAAACAAAAGTAATTAGGCGGTAGGGACTTCTCTTCTCTCTCTCTTTTCTCTCTCACACACAAACACACACACACACACACACACACACACACACTGTCACAAACCTCAGTGCTAAGATTGATCCCCGTAAAATCCTTTCTGAAATTGAAACGGTACCTTTGACCGGGGGGTTGCCAGACGGTATTAGCATACAGAATGACATAATTAATAGAAACATTGTAAGTGGATAGGGAAAAAAAGCTGAAACAAAAAGAATAATGTCCAAAGCTAGAAATGATTTGTCGCTGCTTTATTTGATAGCGAGACAGTAGAGAGCGGCCTGGATTCAAACCTTGTTAGCGACTCCAATGCGCTCTGCCAGGTTAGCTACCCGGGCGCCCCCACTCAGGAATATTCCTGTCACACCGCTGCCATTCACCCTGTCGCTGGGTCTCGGCTTATTGGTGTATGTACTCTGTCATTAACAGTGAAATGAGATTGTATGATGGAAATTGGTTGCAGCCGGTTGTTATATTTAGGCGGCTAATGATGCGAGCGAGTGTGAGAGGGAACAGAAGTAAACAACTCATTTACATGGCGAGGCCAAGTTGGAAAAGTGTTTCTTTGTGTGCTCGCGAGAACGTGGGTGTTTGTTTGGTAGTGACAGAGAGAGAGAGAGAGACGGTGCTCAAGGGAAGAGTCTGAGGGTGGAAAATTAAACCTTTGTCGCTGATATGTTTGAATGCCAAACAAATACCTTTGAGTGCTGAGTTTGTCCCTCTCGTGACCCTTTTTTTATAATGAATACACCACAAAAAGTAATGTGAGGAATGCTCGTAGATAGAGAAAAGATTATCATTTTGTGGCTTCGCGGTTCAAGCCAAATGTCGTTTATATTGCCAACATTTACAATATTGACAATGAGGATGACGAGAGTATTGATTCCTGACATTAATGAAGAATATGATTTGGGAGGACATCGAGCAACGTCTGTCGTTGGCACCTCAAAAGAGATGGGACGTTATCCATGAGATGCCTCTGCCATGATGATGGTCCATAAAGTGAAGCCAATGCGGGAAGTGCCGGAAACCTGTAATCTCTGGAATTACCAGCAGAGGGCGACTCCACTGGTTGCAAAAAGAAGTCAATTTCTATAGAAGTCTATGAGAAAATGACTCTACTTCTCACTTGATTTATAACGTCAGTAAACATTTCCCTGAAGAGTTTATGTTCGCAATCTCTAGCTTCATGTCTTCTTCAATACAGCACGGTGTCCATTTTTTAACGATGGTCACAGTTAGAGTAACGATAAAGCATGATATGCATTAGGGGGTGGCTACAGCGTGATTGACAGGTAGTATCCGGTTGCAGGTAGCTTCAAAACGGCAGTTAACAAAACCAATGGGTGACGTCACAGTGAGTTGATACTTGGTCCACATCCAAAACCTTTAGAATGAGCCACCGACAGCCAGGGCGCGGAGAGAGGTCCCAGGACAGCCGATGGTCCAGCACTGAGAGCCCTGGGAGAAAAGAGAGCACAGGGAAGAGAAAGTAAGGGAATAGAAAGAAAGTGAGAGAGGCACACAACCTGGTTGTCCATGTACTCAAGGGAATAAACAAGGTGGGGGTTGGAGAGATGCAGTTACCTCATTAGCAGGACAACATGGACTAGGTTTAACGTATTCACTGAGACTGGGACCAAATCCGTCGGCGGGAGAATGGCTAAAGGTACCAGACCTGAAGTTATCAAAGAACAAGCCAGCACCTGAAAGTTTAAGCCTGAAAAAAAAGTTTTAAATGCCTAGACACTCTGATGTCAGCAGCAAGGTTGTTCCAGAGGAAGGGGCCATGCAGTCTTCTGACTTTTTTTCTTAACCCATGGGAACATATTAAGATTTTAAGGATTTCAGACAGGTACAAAACAGGCCTATCCATTTTCCGATTTTGTATGTCATTAATATCCCCACGTGACATGAATAGAGAACCCTTGAAAAGGAAGCTCAAATTGGTGTAAATTGGTTTAATTTTCTGAATTTCGTTAAAATTCTAGCTGCAGCATTCTGCACCATTTTCTGCCTGAGCATGTGCAGTTAGATCTACTCAGTGAGGGGGAAAGATGGGAAAGGCCATCTGATAGAAATAGAATTCTTTTATTAAAAAAAATCCCCCTCCCTGAATTAAAGTAGTTGCATGACAAAGATAAAATGTGGAATTTTTATCAGCCCATTACCTTTATCACCAGCATCTCTCTCTCCTGTTATTAACAAATGGAGATTCTTAAAGCATGACTATGTAGTCGAATATATGAGACTAGATAAGTGGCTTTAATGGAGAAACTTGGTTATCTGGATTTTAATGATGAAACTTTCATCAAGTATTTCAGTCAAACGCGGAGTAGAACTCTTGTTTAATCACCTCCCCTCCCAGCAGCCAGCGCCTCTGGAACAGATTGAGATTAATAACGTTTTACATGATACAAGTTTGATTGTAATCTGTTTTGTCAGAGTCATGGTGTGTAATCCTATTATTAGTGTATTTCAGAGGGAGAGATTTGCTTTCAGATCCCTGTGTAAAGTCACATCTAATTAACATCCTATTCACGTTTGGTCTTTCCTCTGGTGGGGATTGATCCTGTTCCGTCTCTGTAAACTCACACTTTGATGAAATGCGCTGTGGTATATTTAGACAACGTATATGAAAGCTTACGAATTACTTCATACTCTGTCGAGGAACAGACGCACTCGTCATTTAGAGGAAATGTATCAGCGTGGTGGGGAGAAAAGTTGGATAGGAGTGGGACATGCAGCATCTCAATGTGGAACAAAATTGCAATATGCGCCATGTTTCATGAGAAATTTTAATAAAAGCTATAATGTCTTTTTTTGTATGAAGGAAGATGTGAAAAATGTTCCCTCTGTCATCATAGACCACCTCTCAGAGAACAGATATATGCCGCTGTACCAAAGTAGACCAGGTATAGTAGTATTACTAGTATTTGGTGCTTCATTTCTTAAACTTGACTTTAGACTGAATTACAATAATTACAATACATTGTTCAAGATTCTGCTCTGGGTCTCCTAAGAATCCAAGACTCTCCTGTTCTGAATCAACAGGACTTTTCCAGGAACCTTCACAAGATCTCAGGAGCATATTTCTTACATTTGATCACAGGAATCTAATTCCTGTTTGAGTCCCTGGGCGGTCGTATCTGCCTGCCAAATGTTTCTGTAGCACTAATCTCAAGAACTGAACTAGGAAATAAAATTCCCTGTATGTGTTTATGTTTCTACTGCCTCTGAAGATATGGGAACATCCACCAAATTCGACAGATTACAGACTCAAAAGGGACATTAACATTTAAAATGCTAATTCATTCCCTCGATACATACTACCTCTCTTGCCTCACGTTCGCTCGTGGTCAGAGCTTGTTCCCTCCCTCATCAAGAATTGTTCACCATTTGCAATGTCGACACGTCGCATGAATCTGACACGAGTTGGGGTTGGTGCGTCATCTGTGTTTGACCATTATAACCACAGTCAGCTCTGAAACTTCAGCCAGCCCCTGTGGCCATCAACATTTCTGAAATATCAGAAAGTTCTACCATGTGAGTAGGAACTCAAAACTCTGCATTAGTACAGTCTATGGTTAGTTCCCGAGTTCCTTAAACTGTTCTTGGTCCTTCTTGTAGGGTTTGGTCGATTTCCAGTTTTGACTGTTGGGTCCGATGTAGGAGCTCAACTGTTTGTTTCTTCCGTATTTTATTTTAAGCAAATTGGCTGAACCACAATTTGACTGGGTCTGGCAATTTAAAATGTGCCGTTCATCAGCAACCTGTGCCAGAGGTATCACAGTGCAACATCCAGCTTGTTTTGCAGTAGTAGTAAACAATATGACAACATGATATTATGTTTGTTAATAAATGGACCAACAGTACTGTCTGACGAGCCCTTTTTTTGAGGTTATGGCGAGAGGATGCATGTTTAGAGGTGCATTACCCCCAACAAGTGGACAGCAGTCGCTACACTCGCATTCTCATGGTCCACACTGGAGCGTCTGCAGCCCCACCCCACCCCCGTGAAAAGTGACGATTACGATAACCTGCAGTTAGTACATCCTGTGACCCAGGAGGAGTTTGCTGTGCTCAACGTAGCAAATTTGATCAAACGCGAGCCATTAAACTGCTTAATTGTCTGAACAGCATTCAGAGTGTAAGGCCCGGGTCATACTCCAGGAGGCAAAAGAACAGCAGCAGCCTCGCATGTGGACAGCGCACACACATCTGTACTACGTTTGAGGGTATTCGTGCACGTTCGCAACAAGAAGTGCTCCTCTGTTTGCGATTGTGATTGTAGGGTTTCATGAATTACCTGTCGAAGGTCCCCACTGCGACAACCGCTTGAGTGCTGGCAAAAGACCCAGGGTTTATTGCGATGTGGGTCTGGGCAGTAAGAGCTTTGTGCTCTGTAGGAAGAAACTGCAGAGGTCTGTACAGATGGTAAATTCAACTCAGAAGTTATAGTGGTTGCTGTCAGGGAAGCCCGTATTTTTGTGACGTTCAACAGTGACACGTGCAACGGGAGGTTATCTCCTGTCACGATCATGTTGCTGTTACTTTAACCATAAAATGACTACACCTTAACATGACATGTTGAATGTATTTGATGTCATAGGTATTTATACACGTTCGACTGTGCAACAAATTCATCTTGCTTGTGCACATTTTGAATGCGCGATCTTTGTAATGCATTTCATTATTAATGATTCGTCACAGGCCTTTCCTTGTTTTTTCTTCTTTATCCTTCGGTTCTAAACTTGATATCGAAGAGCAAAGCAACGCATGTAAATGAACTATCGATTGGACACCTTTTCTGAGTACAAACGAGGAAGCTGTTTTACTCAGCCTTGCCCTCCATCTTGCACCCACAATGTAATCCAGCCTCGCTGCCTTCACAAATCTCAACCGAGCCGTCGTTTTTTTCTTTCAGTTGGGTGAGAACATTCCAGATTCCACAGCCGCCGATCAATAGCCCTCCTCGGCGGGGCGTGAAGGTGGCGACATCAATTACCACTCGGATCAAGTTGATAAAGTAGTGTCCTTTCGGAAATGGCAGTTAGCCTCCCTGTCATTGTGTACAGGAAATACGGTTGTCTGCATGAAAATAAGGGAAACCTTGGACAAGACCTGACTGATGTACAACCGGGGCACAGCTTTGACTCCATGTGATACCTGTCAGAGTGCCTTGCATTTAGAGTTTCATCTGAGCTTCTGACATGCCATGAGGTAAAGGATTGTAAAAGAAATGCTGAGGGTTTCAAAAAACACTTTGGGGGACTTAAATTATTATTATTATTATTATTATTATTATTATTAATGATGATAATGATAATTAGAGCCAGTTATATAAGTTTGCCGATATTAGCCTTTCACAGACATAATCAGTGCTTTTGTTTACCGATATGAAATCTTTTATTTTACAGAATAAACAATGCAGGGAAAAATTGGGATTCATGCTTATTTTTTCAATTGAAGCTCTATTTATTTGGTTTATTTGTGTTTTCTTTTTATTTATAGTTATTTAACGTCAACGTTTATGGATAAACTAAAACATCAAGCCTCAGTTAGATTTCTTTTGTCATAAAGGTTTGATAATGAAATCTTAGAATCATTGACAGATAAAAAAAATGATATCTGCCAATGTATTGGTATCAGAAATCTTGTACTCCCTAATATCAATATTGCCATCGCCCCCCCAAAAATTCATATCGGTCGGGCTCTAATGATAATGATTATAATAATAATGTAGAGATTGAGTTAAATAGAAGTTTAACAGAAGAGAAGAATTTTAAATCAAGGCTTCAGGCTCACAGATTAAAAAATAATTAGAAAAGAAATGTATTTTTGTTGGATGTATTTTCTATTGGACTGTATTTCGAGCAGAACATGCCTTTATTTTCTTTCTTTTTCTTTTAAACATCTTGTGTTTTAGTGCAGTTTGGCCCTTTAGTGCTCCCCGCTAAACGGATAAGTGTATATTCTGACAGGTCCGACAGTGGCGTGTGTGTTGCAGCCTTTAGTTTTCCCTGCGTCTTGTGGGTGAGGAGGCTGTGGGTCATGGGGGAACGCAAAAAGGTAGCTCATAGCAAACACGACCCCTTTTAAAAAAAAAAAGCCGAAATGGGATAGATTCCTGTACTCTTGTTGCTTAGCAACTGCAAAGCCTTGTTGAGAGAGAATATTGACCTCTTGTTGATAAAGTCCAATTACACCCCCCCCGTTTATCCAGAGATTTTACAATGTCACAGTCTGCTCTGCCGGTGTGTACTATGTCCTGAGGAATATTCCACCATACGCCTGTCACCTACCCTGGGACTAAGAAGTTATTCGAGTGAGATCTCACATTGCATGAATTGGTTTGACAAGGGCACTCAACGGGGCTAACTAGTTTTTGTTGCTAATTTAGTCTATTACCGTGTTTTTCGACCTCCCCTTTTGCTCAATGGGCCCCGAGCTGCCTCTGACAAATCTCTCTATCACCCTGAGAAATGTAATTCAGCCACGGCCCCAACCGTTACACGTGTTCCAGCAATGCCCGGAGATGAAAATTGATTTCTAAATTTCATTAACATGTTCTCCTCCTCCTCCCGTTCGGTGGACCCTCTGTGAGAGTATCCAAGCTTAGCCGGCTGCGTGCTGTAATTGCAAATTATCAAGCGCTAATCGATTTGTTCTTTCTGAAGGCCGGCCGACGTGAGTGTGACTGGGCTCCGGTTTGAGACAATTTGACCGGAGGGGAGCATCAAAGTAGCTCATATGTTAGGAAAAGCCACGTACACCTGTTGGGCTGCGAGGCCATGCCGGGTCACTGTAATGAGCTTTTTAATCAAGTTATCATGATGTAGGAGGCTTACTTCTCACCTTTCTCTCCTCAGAACACGTCTGCTCCATCATCGCCTCCATGCTGAGAAATCTCAAGTCCCAACAGCGAAGCAGACTCCTCACTAAGTTCACAGAGAATGACTGTGAGAAGGTCAGTACTCTTTCTTTCTTGTTGCTTTCCTCTTTCATCCTCCTCTCTTACTCCTTTCTTCTTCTCTTTCTTTGTAACTCCCGCCCCTTGATTGCCAGCAGATTGCCTAATAGGGATGTCTAAGCCGAGGCATTTGTGTGTCTGATACCCACATGCTTTGGTTGCAGAGTAGCCTCAGTCCATTTTATCAGAAGTCCCCGCCAATTTGAAATTTAAAGGATCTGAAAAGATTTTTACTCTAGAAGTTATTGAAGTTTCTATTATATATCATAAGGGATTTCTGTGTCTGTGTTTTCCTCTCTGCTCTCTTCAGCTGGTCTGAAGTGAACTGGGCTCAGTTCGAAAATTGCAATTTCACATGCGTCAATGCTCAAATCAGAATCTAGCAACATTTAATTTAAGATGTTTAGACAGCTATAGATTTATTTAAGTAATAGCGTTTCTCTCGGAACTTAAACTTTATGGAGCTTCCTCAGATTGCTACTTATCTAGTCATGAAAATGTGACTTTATAATTACCAGAATAAAGCCTTACGATAAGACAAAACTAACATCTAAGCCCCTTATATTTTTCATTACACCATTCAAACACAAGGTTTAATGTTTTTTTGGTTTAATACTAACTAAAAGCTAGTAGAACACTGCATGATTTTATAGCTGCAATCATTAGTGGATTCCTCAATTAACCAATTGAGAGAAAAGTAACCGGCAATTATTTTGTTAATCAACTAAATGTCTCAGTTGTTTTTTAAGGTAAACAGACAAATATTTGCTGTATCAAGTTTCTGCGCTTGTGTGTTATCACATATTTTTGAAGTTTGGACTGATTATCAGAAGTTATGATTTCCACCAGTTCTTGATCTTTCGAAGATTAAACAATTAAGAGATAAACGCTGCGAAAGTAGTCAAAGCCCTGTTTGTTTGTTTGTTTGATTTAAATGGAGAAGTTTGAAAAAGCAAAGTTTTGTTTATATCCCATACACTATTTGACACTTTGTTTTCAAATTATTATGTGATTTGCATTTCCTTATACTGCCCATTTACAGTGAGAGAATCCTTTATCAGCTTTTTTAAGATGGAAATAAAACCTGTATTTGTTTAGATCGGAATATAATTCCAGGTAGCTCTGGGCCTAATCGTGTGCGTGGCATTGCCTCCTTCTTCTTTCTGTGCAGCAGTTGAGGCTTTGACTGAAATGATAGTAAAAGCTTTAATTGTCAAACAATGTGGGAAACTTTTAGTGTTAATTAGAAGTTGTTGTTGTTATACAGTCCTCTTGGCTGGAACCGATTACAGGTTTAGATTTTTGATTATCATAAAATGACCATATCAGAGTATTTTTGTCCATTTTATTTTCACCAAAAGCTGGAGGCAGATGATACAAGGTAGTTTTAAATATATTCAGGTTCAACTGCAGGTCAGCACTACTCTTCAGTACTCCATTTTTACCAAACTCGAGAAAATAATTCAAGTATCATGCTGGGATTTTTGTTTCCACTAGTCCCACAACCCTCACACATGCTAAAAAATCTCTCATATTTAATGTGTTGCTTGAGGCCATCGCAGTCGGACGTGTGGCTAGTGATGTAGAAACTGCCTGTTGTGCAAATCAAACGCGGAATGGCTCTCTGACCACTAAACCGTCCTCGTCTCATTTCCATTATCCACCTTCTGCGCTCACTTGTTCATTTTATGGGGAGTTTTTTTTATGTTGCTAAGAATAAGAATCTTGTAAAACAAATAATTTATTTTCTGTTCTTGGTTTTCCACTTCATAAACCCGGTCCACTAGGTTGCAGCAAAAAGATTAAAAAAAGAATCGATAAATGATTAAGGTGAAGTCAAAGGAGACATAATTTGAAACAAGGCTGATATATTGCTCCACAAACATAATGGCAGTTAGCAAATATATGTACTTTATATGTGTCATTAAGTAACTATCATCAAATTGTTTCGCATTATCTCATCTTGTTCCTTCTATACTTTGTGCTCTCGGTTTTCCTGCTCACATGTGCTGCACTTCTCACTTTCTCTCTCTTTGCCCTGTTCCTTCTCTCTTCAGGTTGATCGACTGATGGAGTTGCATTTCAAATACCTGGAAGCTGTTCAACAGGCTGACAAGAGGATCGAAGGAGAGAAACATGTTAGTGTCTCTCTTTTTTCCCCTCCATCCCTTTTGTATTCTTGACCAAAAATGTGACACGCCGTCAAGGCGTTGCGTCTGATCAAGACATCATTAGAGGCACTGATGTTCCACAGAATGTTTGCGTGTATGAACCGACCTGACAAAGAGTTTGGTCCTGTTCTGACTGAGAATAATCTGATTCTGACCTACAGTCATTAGGTGTTGATCTAATGATTGTAATTCATTATCAGTATCAATCTGTTTCTTCCAAAAAGCGCTCCAATATTCAGTGTTAAGTTGCACTTGCATGTATTCATAAAAGTGGATGCATTTCATTAGCTCACCTTTTTATGTATTTGTGCGAGCGGCCTGCTTATTTTTGTACTTTGCCACAGCTGTTTTGTTGACACCTTTTGTATAATTATATTATATAATTTTGTATAATTGTATAATTATACAAAATCATAAGCTGTATTTTATCAAAGCAAATTATAACACCATTTCCAAAGGGGTGATCATTATAAGGGTGACTATTATTATGAAAGAAAAGTTTTAACAAGTAAGTTGTTTTTATGAAAATACGTTTTTAGGGTTTAAGAGCTTGTCTTGGGTCTAATCTTTCTATGAACCGTCTTTTTAAAACCTCGAAGCAATACAGCACGAACGATAACCTTCCATTAGCATTGTCTACAGACAGGAAAACATGCACTCCATTGCAATTCAATCACACACGTGGTTTTTACAAATAAAACTAAATTTAAAAATTCAAATTGCATTACGGAGGCACAGATGTCAGCAACAATCCCCATCAGGAAGGGTTGGGATGTGTGACTTTGTAGCTTTTTTGTTGATAAGGTGGGGGATAATGGCTTCAACAGAGAGAGAGAAAGAGCTTCCTGTTCTCAGAAAAAGGAGGAAGCGGTGAAAAAAGGCAGATTTAGCAAATGCCTGGACAAGAAGAACCAAAAAAGAAAGAGACAAATGCAAGGAAGAAAAAGGAAGAAAAAGGAATTTGAGTGAAGGGGAATGATGAGGGGGAGGGAGGTGTGTGAGTGTGTGGAGAAAGATAAGTGTGAGATTCCTATCTTCAGATGACAGAAGATTAATTTCTCAGACAGACGTCGTTGTGGGATTGTCGAGAAAGAGGCCCGGCAGTTTGACATTTTTTCCCTCCATTTTTTTTTTTTTTTTTTTGTCCTCGAGTTTTCTCCCTCTGTCTTCTCCCGCCTCGCTCCCTTGTCTCTTCCTCCGGAATGAGCGGTGTGTGACTGTGATAACCCGGTGATAAGAAGCCTTGTCTGTGTGCGCCACAATCTTTGAAGCCAGACGGTTAGCTTTCCCCAGTTCAGAGCCACACTGTGAGCCAGGTACATGTGAGGCAGAAAGTGATAAAATACCTATTTGTGGCCAAAGCAACAATGTTCTATTATATCTACCAAAAGGGGCTATAGAAAAAGAAGAAGAGGCATCGCTCCCTGTAATGATTTAACCACTAACCGTTTCAAGCACAGGACTCAAGGACTATAGAGCTTTTGCAGACTCTTAATAGGATGAATATGAAAACATTATACGCAGATTGATTAACTGTCATATAAATAATCCTGGTACAATTCACAGAACCTTAAGACCAACCGGCAGTTCAATAATGTAATGAATACGTCAATTCTTAAATTTATCGATTGGAAAAAGTGTTTTAATTAGGTGAACCACTAATGTAATGTGCATCTTAGTTTATAAAACCCGGCTCAAGGTAACCGAGTCGCAGTGGAACCGGAACGCAGCACAACACGACGTAGCAGTCATGGCGACTTACACGGAGGTCCCCCTAATGTTACTATATTTAACTCATCCAAAGTTCTTTGTTGCAGGTGATTATACGTATATGAACATATAATTATGGACAATATATTACATTTCTGTGAATACGTTCTTCTAAATATTACACACTGCAGCTTTAAACACGTTGACCCGTCTGTCGGTGCCTTTGACCCTTCAAAACATCCATAGCATTTGTACCGTCCTTTGACACCAAATCCTCATCATTCTCATAACAGAGTCTCGTGACAAGACTCAGTTGACTAATTGACAGGTTTATGTAATGGCTGTTGGTGAAAATGGTAAACTTTACCTGCTAAACAGCAGCATGTCAATGTTGCCTCTATAAACACGTGAGCAATTCTGCTAAGCACAAGCCACTAGCGTGGCTGCAACCCCCATTTTTACTTGATTCAATCATCTAGTCACCAGTAGGTGTGTCATTGGAGTCATCAGTTGATACCTGGAATCCCAGGTATCAACCCCCTCAGCTCCATACCCTCATGTTGTGAATTTGCAAACTAGTTGTTGTCTTTTTTTTTTTTCTTCGACAAGGACTTGAGTGTTTGAGCGAGTGACCCCTCTCCCCCGTCTACGGTATCGTAGATGTAGGAATCAGGAGAGTTCGTCCTTGGTTGTATAAAAGTGTTTTTCCAGAGTCGTATTGTAATCGTATTGTTATTAGTTTTATTAGTATGGCTTTGTGAGTGGACTGCTAACTTGCTTTACTTTTGTATTTTTAATGAGTAATTTTTGCAATATTTTGCAGTGATTTCTCTTTTAATGTACTGGGTTGGGTGTAAAGTATCATGGCTTTAGCATGTTCCTGATACATTTGCCACAGCATGGTTGAGGTTCTTATAGCTCAATAGATTGAGCAAATGCCATGGTTTAATTCCTACCACAGCTCTAATACGCAGATATTTTCAATCTGTGTAAATCAAAGCTTCCAGCGAATGTCAAAATGAGGTGATAAAGACGCCAACACAGTTCCGTCCAGCGCCTCCGCTGAATCAGCTGCCGTCAGTAGCAGTGTGTTTTATTTCTCTCTGCTGTGCCTTTTTGGTTTTCCCCAGATAAACCTCCTTTTAAGGGGCGGTAAGCAAAATGTTTTTCCACTGCAACATATTATCCACAGATTTCTCTGGAGGATTGCAGCAGAAAAAAAGCTGCTGCTGCTGCTTTTTCTCTGCATCTCCAGCCCGGTCCCTTTTAATAAGCTGCTTATTTTCCTCCCACCTTGGTGTCTCTCTTCCCTTCTCTCTTTATACCCTTCTGATTTTCTCCTCACGCTTAAAGCTGCTTTTCCATCCTACTATATTTATATATATATATATACTCGTTTTTTCCTCCCTCCTCCCGACTGTTTATCTCTTCCCTCTTTTCCTATCTTTTATTCACAACCGGTGTCCATTTCACCTCTCCTCACTAACAAGGAGAAGAGTGGCTTAAGTGACTTTTTTTTTGTTGCATCTTCCCTGCTTCCCTTGTCATCCACTCAATTATATATTTTCTTCTTTTGCATCATTTATCTGCATCTTTTCATACATCCTCCATCTGTCTTGTCCCTACGTATTTCACACCGCATCCTTCCTCCTCAGTCCTCCCCTTCTTTCCCTCCTCCCCGTTTCTTCTCTCGCTCTTCCCACATAATGCTGCCGCCTTCACCTCTCTTTCCTCTCCTCATTTCCTTCCAGCCCTACTTTCTGCTCTCGGCTTGTTTGTAACGGCTCTTGCAGATTGATGAAACTCAGCGAAACACGGCCAAGGCCAAACCTCAATACTGTAAAATGCACAGTAGAGTGCACTTTCCTAACACCTAAGAGGCTGCTGCAAGAATATACAGCAGAAATGGACCCGTTTAGCATTGCTGACAGTAAATCTCTGAAGAAATTCTGTGTTGAGTTGGAATTGATTTTGCACCTGGATGCACCTTAAATGTTTTCCAAGAATTAATGTTCTGCCTCGCTCTCTCTCTCTCTCTCTCTCTCTCCTTGTCTGTCTCCCAACGCACACACAATTCTTCAGTGAACTGTTTTTGTCTGTCAAAGCTTGTTTATCCTCCCTCCGTCACTGCTCTTTTTCTTGTCTCATTTTCCATCATCCATCATTCCTGCCATTAGAAGTCACCTTTCATTAATTCATCCATCTATTTGTTGAGGACGAGGGCCTGCAACGACCTGCGGTGCTAAGCTGCTGTGAAATTCATTGCTAATAACTCGTTTGTGTTAAGAACGGTTAAGTCCAATTCATTAGGCCATGTTTATGATTCTTGGATTGTACTGAAATGTCTGTGCTCTTTAGTCTAACTCCTACAAATGACATTCATATGCAAGGACAAATTAAAACTGCAGCATTTAACATTTTGCAGATATGTACACTCAGTTGCCAGTATGTTTTGGTGATGGCACAGGTTTTACTGGTAAAAAGACTTGTTGTCTAGTCTGGGGGATTTAATATACCACCAAGCCTTGTGGCTGTACCGGCTACTAATAGCCCATCACATAAGCTAAATGCCTTGGTTGCCAGTCAACAAGAAAATGGTGCTGACCCCACCTGAAAGTCAAAATACTTGACTAACCTTGTACCGCTGCTCTAAGGGACAATTAGTGAGTTCCCCGTTGTAAAAATCTCAGCAGGAACGACCCCTGAAGTTGAATATCCGATGAGAAAAAGTCTAAAGACCCTCACCAACCCCAACATCAAACTACAAAATAGAATCAAGACCCATCCTTGCAACCATCCTGAAAAGATCAGAGCTGCTCGGCATTATTGAAACCACCTGGACAAGGTTAGATCAAGGTATTAATAGGACATCTTAGCAGATAAATTACTTTAAAAGAAATTGCATGTTCGTCATGCGTAACCATGGAGACTGCAATCAGTTTTTTGCTTATTATTTAATATTAGCGGTTATGTTTTTTTGTTCTTGTTGTTATTATTATTATTATTATTATTATTATTATTATTATTATTATGAGAGTCTGGCCGATATAGCTTTTTGGGAGTGAAACATTTTCAACGCCGATGTATCAACCTATATATGTATTGAAAACAAATTAGCAATTATTCCAAATATTGGGAGTCATTGAATTCCCAATATTCCTACGACTGTAGAAGTTAAGAGACGTAATCAAACTCTTATGACAAAGAAATGTAATTAAGGCTTGATATAACTGTTAAATTTGGAAGGAGTTCAGCAGAGACTGAATGACGTTGTGTGCTTGGTAGCAACTACTTCCTCCCCTCTAGTAACACAGCTGCTTTGCTCTGCCCAACTTTATGAACAAACTCCTAATTGATGTGTGCACCCAGAGCACAGGGCCGTTGTTTCTTCTGGAGATTATCATAACTTGAAATCAGCATGTTGTCTCACTAAGTTCTGGATTTTTTTTCCCCCTTCAAAGTTTACCTCATTATCAACCTTTGTGTGTCTGTTTTTAATGAGGACATCTAACCTCTCTCTTTTGGCTGTTTGCTTAAGCTTCATGAAGAGAATTACATTCTACACACAAACACACACAAAAATACACACATGCTCATACACACAGTCACAGTGGGTTTTTGCAAAGTGCTGACAAAGAAATAACTTTAATTCTGCATCTAAGCATCCCAGCGGAAAAGAAAGCACATGAATAACAACCAGCCACACACCCACTATCTCATACACATCTTCAAAACAAGATACACATACGTTAGAGGATACACACTGATAGAACGTCTTGTTAAAAGACACACACACATTTCATTATGCACACGCACACAGCCATACATAAATCACACACACCCATCGCACAGACACTCACGGTGCAGCTAAGTTACAGTAGAGGGACTGGGACTGAAAATCACTGCTTATTACTTTGTCTGCACTGTAGCCCGGCTGCCGGGCTCCCCTGAGGTCGCAGTAATTGACTTGTCCAATCCCTCCTTTAAACGCGTTATTCTTCCTCTGCCTCTTCTGCCCCGCGTTTGCCGGAGGGACTGCGCTGCCACGCAAAAGATATTGGCCGCAAATGTCAAAACTCACAAGTGGACACAACTCTGCCACCGCGATGAATGCTGCCATGCTGCCCACATCCGCCCGGGTTTTAATATCCCAGATGTCCACTCCCATCTGCTCAAAATAATAAATATTTAATGCACTTGTCCACTCGTTGCACAGATTCAAAGGTCCGATTTAATTCGTCATGTGTGTTGAATATCCTGTGTACCATTACAGTGAGGCTCCCTGCAGGCTGTAGCAACTGACTCGTCTAAGACATTATTAAAAAATGTTTTATCTTGCCTTTTTTCTTACCTGGACGAGTCCTCTTGTTTCTATAAAGTAGCCTAATGGGAGGAGTTATTTCAGGTGTCCACGGTTACAGAAGTTGATGTCTGGCATAGACAATGTGACAAATGACATGGCAGATGGGGCATTTTTTAAGCTTAGCCATTGCTTTGGAAAATATCTGTTTTGCTGAGGAAAAAAATTCAAAGGTAGAGGCATCTATAGCTACGTATAAAGTTTTATATAAACTGCATACAGTAGAAACTGGTTTCGGTGACTAGCTTTTTATTCGTACACACATCTACTCCATTTTCCCACTTCTGATCAACCAGTCGACCAATCATCCATGATTACGATTTGGAAGGTGTGAATGTTTTGCGACCCTTATCTATGTAAGTTTGCAGTTCAGATACATTTCCACGTATCTTTGCAGAGAGATGATTCAAGCTGCACCCAACACCCCACAACAAATATTCAAAATTACGCACTGAACATGCTCGTAGTCTGTATTTGGGGCAAATTCTGTCTCCTCTCGGGGTGGAGCTGATGAAGCACTTGAAAAATGTTTAGTTTATGCTGAGGAGGAGTGCCCCCATGCCCAGCTTTCTAGTATTCCTCCTCAAACATTTTTAACATCTCCCTCCCAGGCAGATTCTTTGTAAAGTAAATAAACGTAACCAGAGTCTCTGACTGCAGTCACACAAAAGAAAATGATGGCAATTTACTACTTACATCCAAATCCTGACATTAAAAAAACCAATTTACGCTGAAAAGAATAAACATATACAGTTATTAGTGACAACCTAACAGCAGTAGGAATGTTGGGAGAGACCTCTCTCTTAGAGATCTTTGACAGGGTATATAAGTCATCAGGATTTTTTTTTTTTTTTGAATTACAGAAGCACAACCTGATAAAACCAAAATCCAAGTGAATGCTCTTTGTTTTCTATGGTTTCACTTATTACGGTCGCAGTTGTATGCTGGTCAAGTTACGGCAAATTGAAGTTACTGTAAAATCTCCACAGAGTGGAGACGAGCCCCGTCATCTAAATGGCCAATTCCCAGCACAGAAAAACAGGTCGAAAAATACATCAGTATTTATTCAATAGTATTTCAAAAACACGGAAGCATTGAGTCTTGTTGTTTAACTGGAATTAATCAACATTTTTGACTCGTCCAATAGCCGAACACACGTCTGACCCTTGATCATCAAGTCTCCCTTTGTTACTTCTGATTACTCACCATTCTGATTATACAGCAGAACAGTGTCGTCCTACTGATGCATCAGAGGGCAGTGTTTCCAATACATTGATTTATTTGTGGCAGCCCACCACAATGTCAACATTGACTGCTGCCTATTGGTTATCTATTTTCTTTTCTATTTTATTGCTATTTCAAAAGGGTGAAACCTCATATCATTTTAGAGTTAGTCAGTCACCTGAAGAAGGTTTGTTTTGGCAAGAGCGTCACAGTCATCAAAAGTGCACCTATGGCCACAACCTCCAACTCTACTTCCTGATGACTTTCCCAAAGATTTAAATGCAGGCGTCACTTTTGTCAATTGTGCTGCTACAACGAACTCTCGTTCAAAGTCAATCGCATCCCTTCCTCTTTCCGTCTTGATACAAAATCTGAATTAATTTGGCTGCTCAGCATTTTTATGCATCACACAGCCGGATTGGGTGTTAACAGCTTAATTGTGCCATGCAGAGTGTGCATTTATATTTAGCTCATATCATCATTTCAATCATTCCAGTCTCCCATGACACAATTCTCAACATTTTTAGACATCCCACAGGGCATGATTGGATGTTAAATGGAGTCCAATTCCCACCCCCACTGTTGGGAATCACTGTTCTGGCTGATGGACTGTTTACCACACAGCACAACACTTTTTATTATAGGTCTTCTGCCTGCGTTGCCTTGATGTTACTGTGTTTCTTTGATGTTTTACCTTGCTCTCAGAATTCATTTCTGATTGCACACAAACACAATGCGGTAAGACATACTGTACGTCCTCTAATCTCGCCAGTACACACATCACAGTCCTAGCTGCCGTCACACGGTTTCATGTGTGTTGAGATAAAAGTCCTGAAGCTGGCGGCTGTAATGGGAACATGTGGATATGAAGTAATTGAGTCGTCCATGATTTCCTCAGAAAACGCCACCAGCTCTTCTTTGCAGTATGCGTCCGATGAGCAGTGTTGAGGATGACAGGAAGTAGACTTGCTTCTTGTGTGAAACAATGAGTGAAAACGCAAACACAGGGTGTGCTGCACATCTGTGTGTGTGTGTGCGCGTGCTGTTTTTAGTTCTCCCTCAGGGCTCCCATTTATGTATCGTGTCCTATCTGTTACAGTGGTAGGCCTACATCCTGTGTTTTGTATCTTTGGTGAAGTTGGATTGGAAGATTTGTGCAACTTTGCCGCAAGCCACTGCATCGACTCTGAATAATAAGTAGAGTTGTCCTGGAAACTGAGTTAATCTTTTTTTCCTACAGGAAGTAATAGGGAACAGAGTTTCCATTCAAAAAGCTTTGTTTCAAGTTTCTTTTTGTTGCATATTTAATGGGCACCAGTTGGCAACAAGGCCAAGCTTTGGGACTATTTTACAAATGCAGAAACTCTCCTTTTTGTAATAAAACTGAATTCTGGGCCAGTGTTTTACCCAGGGGACACAGAAGAGACAAACGCTTCACATTCAGTGACTATTAAAGGCTCTTCTTGTAATTATCTGCCTAGTTTTGAATCTTTAACAAGCTACAGTTCACATTCTACAATAGCCCCTATTTTTCTAAAGTCGTCCTTTCTTCTCACAGGATGAAATCAGAATCTGCTGTCAGAACCCAATTGCTTTCTTGTGGTGTGTCAAGTGTTATTGTAGATAGAGGACCACAATGGAGATAAGCCTTGGGGCTTTATTGTGTTTTTACCCTCTGTTATTTCTAGGGTGCGGTCGAAATATCCTTCTTATCTACAAATTCTATCTCTTATTCCTTGACCTCAGTGGAAAACGTCATAAGGTCAAGGAAAACCTGTAAAGGAGGACTCATAGGACTCAGGAAAAGCCGACAGCGCTGCTCAGAGAATCCCACCAGACTTTCATTGTACTACATCATCACGCGATGGCGGATGTTTTAGACGTGCATCTGCCGTGGTGAAACTACAAATTTCCGAAGATGAACTACTAAAAAGCGCAGCGGTGTTTAACCTGACATCGGATGTAGATGACTCATATGCAACTGTAACTTACATGATGACGTGCGCCTCTTCTGGGTCATATTCATACTCTTCTACTTCTTTTACTTCTTTTTCGGATTGAATCGTTTATGTTCGTGCATGAAGCGTCACGTTAAATATCGCTGCCGCAATGAATTGTGGGGCGTCTATATCTCCTTTCCTTTCGCATAGGAAATTCCAGTGTAGCCTATGCTAAAGGAGAAAGGAAAGGAAGCATTGAAGCTCCTTTCCTATGCGTTTAAAGAATCCCAACAGCTCTTATCATCATGCCGATCAAGTACTTCCGGGTCAGTTCAAGTTTTAGGAAACTTCCTTTGCAAATTTGACAATTCAACCGTACCCATTGATGTCAGTTGAAGTATGTTTTGAGTTGTGTTCTGAATAAAAAGTCACCAGTGAGCGGCTGTTGTTCTGTTGTGTGTGTGTTGGGTGACCCCGGGGTGGCAAGGATGTTTTGCCACAGTCCTGGGACGTCCGCCAGAGCTGCATCGCCACCAACTCCCTCGCCAATTGAGCCAGCATGGTCAATGCCTGCGGCTGCGTTCCATCTCTGTGGTGTTGGCAATTTAAGTTCGCAGGGCCCACGCCTAAACGCCGTTCAAGCCGACGTGTGCTTTGAGCTCTCATTAGTTTCCTCAACTTCACTCCGTAGCGACTCCATAGCGCTACTCACGTCTACTTACGTCGTTACTTCCGCCTTCGCGGAGCTGTGCAAACTGATTCAACGTCATAGCCAATATACCACGGCTATGAACCAATCAGATCGCTTGATTTGAGCTACCCGTTTTATATAAATGGCTATATTGTTTCGTAGAGCCCGGCAGAATAAACAGTGCAGAAAAGTTGTTCATTTATGTTTTAATGTCATAAAGGTTTGATTAAAAAAAAATGTTCAGGGTATATATCTCGCGTTAAATTGGTATTGAAACATTTTTACTCCCTAATATCGGTGTCGCCCCCCAAAAATCAATATCGGTTCGGCTCTATTCTATCCTTTCGCTTCCCAGCTTTCAAACGGTTTTAAGAAACTAGTCTTGCATTATAGTCGTCGATAGCCGCCCTTTGACTGACGCATGCTAATGATCTCAGCTCCACGGCTGTCCTTGTTTTCAATGGTGTAATTGATCTCAAAGGACAAGGGCCCCTTTGTAAGTTTTAATTTTATCCCAGATTAAATCATTGGGATGTAAATGTCACGTGTGGTAGCCTTTAGCTCCTCGCCGCAAGCTATTTGTTTTCATTAGGAGCGATTTGAAAAGTTGCCCTTTTGCTTGATTTACTGTGTCGCACACTGTAGCAAGATTGCTTGTCTCCGTGCTGGGCCATCCTTTTTGTAGACGGCAACGGATACAGGTTATTTTAGATATTTTATTTCTGTGTCCAAAACTGATCAGTAGAATTTTGTTGAGTGATGTTAATCCTATGTTTATGGATTTAATTGTTTTTTATTCATATTTCTCTAAGATTTTTAGGAAAGAGGTGAGACCTGGTGGGTTCAAAATGGGTTACAGATTCCTGCATGTAATCTAGGGCTGCAACAAACGATTATTTTCATTATCGATTAATCCGTCAATTATTTTCTTGATTAATCGATTAGTTGTTTGGTCAATGAAATGGGGAAAAATTAAGATCGTGTTTCCCAAGATGATGTTTTTTTTTGTCCACACACCAAATATATTTAGTTTACTGTCATAGAGGAGCAAAGAAACCAGAGAATATTCACATTTAAGAAGCTGAAATCGTAGAATTTTTTCCCCCTTAAAACTGCTAGAACCGATTGCTGGATTATCAAAATAGTTGGCGATTAATTTAGTAGTCGATCAGTAATCGATAAATCGATTAACTGTTGCAGCTCTAATGTTATCCTTCAATTTGATTCTAATAGATGTGATCAGGGAAAGACAATCACATTTTACCATTGCCTTTACGTTGGTAAGTTAACTATCACAATGTTGTACTGTTTGGCAGATGGCCTCAGCACTACTCGCACTACTTGTCTTTTAGTGTGTGTTTTAATAGTGCAATTGAGCGTGTGGTGTGCAAATAGTCCAGTTTGGTGAAATTAAAAAGCTAAGATTTGAATGTAAAGCTCTAAAAGCAGCTTTATCTGCTTTGCCGTCCTCACAGAATAGCGTAGTTTACCTCACCACTGTTCATGTATAGAGGTAAAACTGTGTGACAGTTTCGATGTTTCTCTCCCACTCCAGTGGCTCACGCTCCAGTCTCCCCTCTCCCCTCTCCCCCTCAGGTCTGCTTCTTAATCTCTAATGGTGATTAATGTGGGCTGTGTGCGTATTGGCAGCACTGTGTTATTGGCATACTGACAGGGTTGTTAAGATGGATAACTATGCAAGTGTGTGTATGTGTGAGTGTGTTTGTACCACCCCCCATCCCCCCCCTCTTTTTTTTTTTGTAGCATTGGCGTGAAATCAATTGATTTGTGTGTCTGGTCAATGGAGAAAATGGATTTGTGGAATAGGCTGAAAAACAACACCTACATTAAACTTAGTGACTGGTTCTGTTTGTTGAATCTGTTTGAAACGTGCCTTGTAGAATACAAACCCCCCCCAGACAAGCAAACTTGTTAAATTGTGACGTATTCACCTCATTGTTGCACAAAAGCATATTCTCTTTTAATAATGGTGTGTTGTACCGTGTGTGTGTGTGTGTGTGTGTGTGTGCGCGCACGCAGGAGATGGTTCGTCGCGGGGAGATCCTGGATGACGGCATGGAGGATGAGTTCTACCTTCGCCGCCTGGATGCAGGACTGTTCGTCCTTCAGTTGATCTGCTACATTATGGTGGAGATCAGCAACTCTGGGATTTCACAGGTACACACATGCATGCACACGCACAGATGTGCGCACACTTGCCAAATGAGTCCTCTCTCAGATGAATTATTGTTGTGAGCACATCTGATCAGACAGGAGTCAGATGGTGTTTATGGACACTGCAGCCCAGTCACTTCAACACTGATCTGGTTTCGCTGGACTGTTGCAGCATGCGACTTTCAATGTTTCAGATTTAACCCAAAAACAATTTGTACCCGCAGTTCAAATAGCTACAGTCTGGCCATGGTATCCCCATGCTTTTTAGGGAAGTTACATTTCAGATATCTGTTCCATATCCATCATGCCTCCTGGCTGAAATAAAACTTAAATTTGAATTCGCCTCACATATCGAGTGTGGAAATATGAGCTATAATGATTCCGTGGCTACTGTGCCTGTTTTTTCCCAAGGAGTCTTTGTACACCTTTGTGAACAAACATGAACAAAAACTAAGCTTCGGGCGTCTGAGTGGGTGTTTCCAGCGACAGTGACTGACTGACACCTCACAGACGGTGTTGCCTGGAGACACGCTGTCACTTTCTGTGGCGCACTACTAACTGGAACACATCATACCCCCGACGTCCTGTATACCTACACACATTGATAAAAAAAAACTTTCTTTTTTCAAATTCTAAACAAGCTCTGAATCATGGAGTTCACCATCCACTGTTAGTGATTTAAGACGACTGTCCCTGTACAACATTCACCAGTTACCTTTTTGTTCATGTTATTTCAACACCTGCTGAGCCATTGTTGGCAGCTTTCACACATGTAGCACCATGTTTTTTCCCTTGTAGAAATATTAATTAAGAATTTCACCAAATAATTGGAAAAGTTGAAACCGGCACCGAGGATATGTACTGATTTATTAGCAAGAGTGACTTTTAACTCCCTCTTTTCCTCTGTTTTTAGCTGCAGCAGAGAGTCCATCAAATTCTCAACCTTAGAGGAGGCTCCGTCAAAGTAGTGCGCCACACAATGAGAGGTGAGTCATTTCATTATCTTCAACGCACTCGTATCTCAAATCAGGTATATCGCTCAGTGAAAAGCATCCGAGGGGGGCAAAGCGCACCCTGCGTGCACTGTGTGTACCTCAATCAGGCCGTGTTACGTTTTTATATTCTTGTGATTCCATGTAATTCATAATGATGGTGCAAAAATAAATGCATTACTACAATATATAAAGTGATTGTCTGACCTCATGATGACATCATTCCTATTTTATGATCTTAAATTATTTTCCGATCCGTCTGAGCTTCAGCTTTTGTTTTTTCTTAAGTCATATGATAGCAGGGCTATCAAAATAAAATTTGTAACTAAGCATGGACACTTCTTTGTGATGGTCTCTTATCATATGACGGGGAATAATTGTCTGATGAATATAAGATTTAGATTGTCTCTCTGTTATTTGCGGGATTAGCTTGGAAATTTTTTTTTGGGGAATATACTTTTGTTTTGTGAAAAGACAAAAAAATAGCTAGTTTAGTGATAGAAATAAATGCAGTGTAAATATCATGTAGGGGAAAAAAATAACCAGTGCTTGTTCTGATGAAATCATCCTGTTTCATCTGTGTTACTCCCATTTAACAGAAAATCTGATCTTTCTCACTGATTATGAATTCCAATCAGTTCTGCTCTGCTCCGGTTTCTCCGTATTAATCCGTCGCTACTGAAACTCGTTTGCTGCAGATGTTTCACAACAAGGAATTATGCTCTCTTACACACTGCTGGGGCCTTTTCATGTAAAACATGTGGAGTAATTGTGAGAAAATTAACTTGGCTTCTGACCAGAATATGGTAAAAATGTGCTCGAATAATGCAACAGTTTAGAAATCAAGGCATGACTTTCTTAAAAGCCTCTCTCAAATAAACGCCTTTCTTCTGTTAAGGTCAATGACATTTAGGTATAGTATTTTTAAGGTTAAAGTAACGAAATCACCCTATATGCTGTTTTAGGTAAAACATCCAACAATGTTTTACTGCGTTATTGTGACATTAAAGTTTGGTTTGACCCCATTAACAAACCCAAGTGGAAGCGTCTGACTGAAGCTATAAATCACCTGAAGTTCTACAGGTTGTCTCGGCCCAGTGAAATAGACAAACTCAAATGTTTAAGAAGATGTGTGTGTTGGCAGGGGCCTGCCCACAGCAGCTGCTCCTACATCTAAAGCAGACTTATTACTTTCAGAGAAGCACTTTATTGACACATTTTTCAAAAAAATCCTCTTTTTGCAGCGCACGTCTCACGCTGGCAAGGAAGCAACATTTCAGGGGGAACTGTTGGTATAATCGCTGCTCTTTGGCTGCGCTTGTCGTTTGATAGCAAGCCCGCGCTGTCCGCCTGCCAAAGTGGTTGTGCTGGAATATAATGAAATACTATGAATAATGTCGTTCTTCCTTATTCTGTGGAACAAAGGAATCGACTTGGGCCAACTTCGGCAACTGGGTGTCAAAATGCCGCTTTCTATTTTTTAAGGTTGAGCGGGCTTTGTTTTATATAATCCGCGACAGCGTGCTGTGGAGACGTTGGTTCAGTACGTCCTTCCTTTGCAGTAGTACTGGTCACACTGTTCCCTCTTCATGGTAGAGGACCAGAGGAGGATTACGGAAATAATGATGGCGGTCCAGAATATCATTGAATATAAAAGAATCAAAAAATTATAACAAAGATAATGCAGCAATACACAATAAACCCCGCATTTGAAACATTCCAGTAGAAGTGTGTTTACAAGTGTTGTTCTTCACATTAGCTGTGTGCAGATTTTAAAACAATATGCAGTAATGCATCCCGATGTGCCAATATGCATTATGATTTGTCCATGTTGCCATTGTGAAAAGAGCAGACACTGTCACTCATTCGCTCCCCTATTCCATTCTGTCCTGCAGTTTTAGTTTTTTTCCATTTGCTTTTCAAAAAGCTGGCAGTTGTGTTATTTTCTACCCGGCGTGACATCCATCCTTCCTGTATCATTGTCGGATAAAGCTCGAGGACGCGGCGCCGCTCACACACCCTCTGGCTCTCGGTGGCATGTAGCACTGTAGATAAAGCCATCCGTCACGCACCGCACTGCCAGCAAACATGGCGATTCTCCAGTCCTCCTCACTCTCTCTCTCTCTCTCTCTCTCTCTCTGTGTGTGTGTGTGTGTGGGTGTGTGGGTGTGTGGGTGGGTGTTCATTTACATATTTGCATAAAGGTGTGCCCTGCTTGTCTGTGTAATTTTTGCTTACCAACATGATTTTTCTGTTTGTGTGCGCCTGGACATGTTTGCCTGTAGCGTGTCTACATATTTCTGTGTATGCCCTTGCGTTCATGTACATTTTTTTTTTTTATACATACTAATCTATGCAGGTATGTACATGTCCAGTTTGCTCCTTTGTGACTCAGTTTGCATGTTGTGTTAATGTCTGCCCTTGCATGTTTTTACATATTAATGTGCATCGTGTGTGTGTACTCGTCCTTGCGTGATCTCCACATATACTTAATTGTCATGCACTGTGTTGTGTTTATGTGTTGCAGGCTTTGTGTGTATGCGTCTGTAGTGGCACAATGCTGGTGCACTTCTCAAAGTGTGTGTGTGTGTATGTGTGTGTGAGTGTATCTCGCTGTGTGTGCCCTCACCCTTTTCACAAGGCCGTGCTGTGGAGCCCTCTCCCATTTCCAGTGCCCCACCCGCGGCAGTGTGAAGTTGCGGGAAAAAAAGGTTAAGCACATGCAGAGTGCGTCGCCAGCTCTGATGTCTCGACCTTAATGACGTTAGTTCTCTGAACGAGAAGCAGTTCTGCGGGGGGAGAAGGATGAACACACTGCAAGGAAAAACATTGATGTCAGTAATGTGGGGGGACATCTGCACTAAAGGTTTTCCTTTTAAGAAACTTTTGTTAGGTCAAGTTACTGGTAGTTAGTGTCTTTTTTGTTGATAAGCAGAAGATTCACAGCATGTTTAACACTGTGACTGGCCTTTTGGGTAAGTTAACGCTAATAGAGCTCTGAGAAATGACAAGAACAGGAGTAGATGACGTTCTGGTGATGGTAAATATACTTTATGGTGAACTTGTCTTCTCCTTTGCCTTCCGCTTGGGTTAAGCTCAAAGGCAATTAGTTTGCACGACATGTTGTCTGATGACAGAAGTGTTCTTAGCTGTTCTGAAAAGCCACACTCTAGAATACCAGAAAACAGGCCAGAAAAGGAAATGACATACCCCCCCCCCCCCAACTACTTAAAAAAACCAGAACACCTTGGCAGATGGCTGGCTAATTGTAGCCATGCAAACGATCAGGTGCTTTTTCTCAAGGTGTCCTTTTGAATGTGTTGATGGTCATGTTTTCGAGGCGCCGCTGCGGTCAGCATTATTTCAGACCCCTGTTTGTTATTTCAATGTGGATATTGAGACGATGAGGGCGGGATGATACGACTTAGTGTCAGGGGCACTACTGTACGTGACGACTGATGCATTTGGAAGATTAACACACTACAGGACCGTCCGTGCCAACTGCTCTAGCTGTTCTAACTTTTTTTTTCCCCCCCAAAGCGCGGCGGCGTCCTAGCTGCAGCTGCATTCACACCGAAAGGGCCCGGAGTGTCTCCAGCAGTGGCTGCTGCTGCAGAGACTGCTCCTGGAAATGATTCCCCCTGTACTCGAGGCAGATCAGTCCCAGTCACTGACCTGAGTAATGGCGATGCTCAGCACTGTATTGTCCCCCAATGTGTTGCCGTGGTGACAGAAGGAGAGAGCACCAGCGTGCCAAAGAAAAAGGTTCCTGCGGAAGAGTTGAGGAGACACTGAATCTCTGACCTTTCTGTCTGTGTGGCTGTCTGCACCAGCGCTTATAGACACACACACACACACACACACACACACAAAGGGACAATGACAGGAGTACAGTGAAAAGAGGCTGTAGGTTTCCCCCCTAACCCTATGTCTTTGATGAGATCGCTCTCTTTCTCTCTCGCTCTCTCCACTTCGCAGAACATGCTTTTCTCAGTCAACCTTAAAATTCTGCCATTTTTTTCACTTGAGTAGCGTCCCACACCTCCGGGGATCACATTCAAATCCCCGGCGCTGCCATTCAAGGCTGCATATCTGTGTGCCATGGTCCAAACCCACATCCTCTACCTCCTAATCCTGAACTTGCTTTTATGACTTCACTTCCAGCACTCTGGTCGTTCTCAGCCCAACTCTCCGCAGCATACCCAATGATGGAGTGACCTCTGTTTGTGTCTTCTCGACTCAGCTGAAAACTTGTTTCTAAAGAAATTGTTCATGAACCTTACGACCAAAATACCAAACGTGTCTGATTTATTCTCTTACTCCTCTGTCATGTAGTGGTTGAAGGTTGTATGATTTTGAGGTACCTCTTTTATAAGTAGTTCCTATCAACTGGCCGTTGTTTAGATTATCCTGGTGATAGCTAGTTACTTTGTACTGTCCTCTGTTAATATAAAATACGCATTTAAAAATCAATATTTTAATATGAGTAATATCAGTGCTAGAACAGGTAACGTTGGAATTGGAAGTATCAATATTCCAATATCGATCTGCAGATGCAACATCACAATCTTGAGAAACTGTGACTTTCTGTGAATGTACAACATAATAGCATACACATTAAATATGTCAACAGTTGGATTTTAAAATGATTTATTTCCATATTAATATTTAAAAAAGTATGGAATTTTTCAATGGAAAATGTGTAGGAACCTTGTCTTATTGATGCGTTATGTGCATTTTGATGATTATACTTGTTTTCTCTTAGCTACATGGGATTGAAATGCAGGACATAAAATTTCCTCGTGATGTATTTTTACCGGGTAGATTCTCTGCTGATCTGAGTTCTACCTATCTCCATTGCTGTCATGCAACACGGTGATATCATTGCTTTCAATTCGTATTATTGAACAGTGCAAGAAATTGTTGTCTGCTTTAGGAGCAGCTTCCAGGGTTAATTCCGTTTTAGTAAAACGCAAATCTACCTTTTTGTAGTTGTGCTTCTGTCAGTGATTATAGGACAGTGTTACAAAAATGGCGACAATGCTAAGAGCAGTTAGGTAATCAGAGAGGTTTCAGCACACTCCCTTGTTAGCCAGAATTATACAGTAGAAGCAGCGGAAGACGGATGTAAAGTCGCGAAACTGTAAAACAAAATCCCCCTCGGTGTCTTTGACAGCCATGTTTCACCCGAAACCCTGCGGGCTCCCGTCAGGAAAGCCCCCTTTCACTCTTTTCCCTCTGCAGTGTCTCCCAGCGAAGAGTCGTCTTTTTTTTTTTTTTTATCTTCCTGTCTCATCCTCGGGTTTAATGTGTAATCCCCGCCTTTGGCTGAGAGACAGAGCGAATGCCCGCACTCCTCCGGGGCTGCAGCAGCAGCAGCAGCGGCGGCGGCAACAGCAACTTTCTCTCTCTGCACATTAGACTCACAAATCGACTGTCGACCGGTCTCGGAGGCCTCGTGCGGGAGGCAGACGCACAAAATGAAAGAAAGCGCTCAGGGGCCGCGCGATGAAGTGCGAGCACTGCACAACACACCTGGACCGATTACTGCTCGCGGCCGTAGGACACAGCCGCCATCGGGGGATTTCTCGTGACGTGACAGCCATATTTCACAGGAAAATACCTTGTGACGTGACTTCTGTTCCAAACGGATGACTGGAGACCGTCTCGACTAGAGTGAAGGCAAAGGAAGCAAGTTTTTAGTGTTTGCCTATGCATTTCTTTTGATTAAATCTGTATAGTTTTTGAATTGTGTACATATTTAAATGATGTGTGTTCATGGCCAGCTGCTGTTCAGATGCTGACGTACTCTTTCTGTCCCGTCAGGAGTAGAGTATGAACACAAGGCTACTCACCTTTCACTCCTCAAGTTTGCTTTTTCTAGTAACATTCCGCCCATGACAGACTGATCCATGTGTCATCGCCTTTAATTTTTGCATCCAGCGGTCGATGCGATCCCGCTTGCGAATGTTTGGCTGCGAGGACGCTCCTCGTGAGAACGCCAAGTCAAGTCAACTAATCCGCCGACTTTCCTCTTGTCTTGTGCAGAGTACGCGGAGAGCATCGGCGATGGGAAGAGCGACGAGTTCAAAGAGGCCGAGCGGAAGAGGATCATGGACCTCGTGGACAACTTCTAAGCTCACCTCTCTCTCTCTCTCCCTCTCTCTCTCTCAAACACAAACCGATCTGTTCTCACGCTGAAACCCCCTCAGGTTCTGATTCGGGATGGGTGGTGACAGTGAGCTTGAGCCAGTGGCCTGATTTTTTTACTTTCACAAACTGTAACTAAAGTCGCTGCAGAGGACGTTTACGTGCACAGAAATGCCACGAACGATTGTTTTGTTATTTACTTATTTTTCTGTCGGTTTTTTTTAATATTTTAAAGAAATAATCGATTGCCTTGTCTCAATATTTTCAGATCCACTGTGGAGGAATAAAGAACAAGACACTCAAATAATCAAAGAAACTAAATGTCGGATGCTTTAATAATGAATTAAGTCTTATTCATCCAACACACACAATGTGCTTTTGGTCAAAATTCTAAGAGACTGTGCACCACCGAGTTCAGATTGACTGAAACACAAAGTTTAAACACAAGAAGTTCTCCGAGCGGCAGTTTTCCGTACTCTGGATAATGTGGACAGGCTTTTTTTCTCTCCTGCTCCACCTGGCGTGTTTGTTTTGGATTTTGTGTGTAAAGAAAATATTTTCTAATAACACATTTGGTGGCGAAATCTCGATTGTGCGCGCGCGCTCTTGTTTGATTGGATGTCGCGGTTTAGTGAGTGAATTTGGTGCGGCTCGTTTCATAACCGTCACACGAATCTTATAATGCCCCGCGCTTGGTTATTGTTGCACATGGACACAGATGGAGACGACAGAGCTGTGGCTGCAGCTCGGTGCGCACACACACACACACACACACACACACACACACACACACACACACACACACACACACAGAGAATCCCCACGCAAAGACAGACCTGCTTCTTTATTTGTCTGAACCCACCCACTGCTGGATCTCAGCAGAGCTCTCCGCTCATCGGTGAAAAACAAACCCACTCTTTTTATTACGCCGGGGGCAGCCATGACCGCGGACACGTGTTATGTGCCTTGAGGGGAAATTTTGTCACATTCGCCTCAGACGTGCACTTGGACTCAAACGTGAACCGATTTAGAATTTGGTCAGAGGCAACTGTGACTGCAGAAACACAAACATGTTTTTTGCTGAAACTCAAGAATTCACACACTAAAACACACGCCACCATTTATTAAATGCTCTCAGTCTAAAATATTTTCGTTCCCATTTTAGGATATTGCTCTCAAGGTCAGTGTGTGTGCACAAAACACGTAACTCAAGAATTCATATGCTAATCATGCCGACATAAACTTAAGACCTTTTTTAATAAATTCTTCACAGAGTCTTCACACACATGGATGTAAGAGACAACAGAAGTGGTTGGCAGAGGCACACGACCATGAGGCGCCGCTTCTGGTTCTGCCTGGGTTGTGCACTATACATCGCTGGATCCATCTCTGTGCTTGGGAGCTGGAAAATTTAAAAAAAAATCCCCCAATTACCGTTGCATCTTAATCGATTTAGGGGAGACGGATTCGGTGCAGAGGGAGATTTGCGTTGAGTTCATCCTCTGTTTGCAATCTGATATGAATCTCCATGTCCTTTTCATAGCCCACAGTATGTGACAGAGCAATTGTACATCTGCAAATGTATATATAATGTGTATATTACTTGATTTACATTAGAAATGATCCCCTGCTTATCACTGATACACAGCCACTGGTGCTTGACCAACACTTGGCTCAGCGATGATAAAGCAACAGTATCAGATCACATCAGTAACATGACATTACCTTTGTCCTGCTGGCTGATGTTTGTCTAAGCACCGTGAGGCTGTTTGACGTCATCGGTCGTTAACGGCTCGATTTAAGACTCATTTTCAAGAATTCTATTAGTTCATTTCTAGACCGTCTCGCTGAGAAGCCTTGAGAGGGGTCAGACTAATGGACAATTCATAAAAAGAAAAACCGAGCAAACTTCATCTGCCATCTGTGTTATGTACGCTGAGCGGACTGCTGTGTCTGAGATTTAGTAAATTAAAAAAAAGTTATATTGTTATTATTATTATTATTATTTATAACACGACACGGACAGAAGTGTCTTTTGTAAAAAAAAAAAAAGGCTGCTGATGATGAACGAGCATTTGACCTGGAAGTATCCGATATTTTCACATCTCTCCCACAAAAACGACAACACGCATCATAGTCATTGTGGAACCGTCATCACAGGCGTCTCCTCTCTGCCCTAGTCTGTTTTCGCGTCGCTCGACAGACGTCACAGGATTCGTTGCTATCAAAACTGCGTCCGTAGGCTTTTTGCTCTGCGCCCGTTGGTAACGCCTCTTGGAAATTGAAAATGACTGCAGAGATCCCAGACTAATTTGCAGTTGAGTATAAGTCTGACCGCGCCAGGCTACTCACGTGCCACTTCACAGCCAATCTGTCCATACGAGCGGTTGCTTGCACGAGGCGCAGTAACGCTGAGTTTAGGCCCATGACAGATTCACGATCATGGTTAATTCAGCTCTGTCATCCAGCCCTGTACTGAAGGCGAAACCTATTCGCTCTCTGCCTGCCATTCGTTTTTTTCTCAACTCGTTTTACTGACAAAAATGTAACTTGAACACGTCTGACTGAAGCAACCGGAGGACATAACGTTTACATGAAATTCGAGCAGCGTTGATCAATCAGGTCGAGTGATCATCACGGAGAGATGGTGAATGTTTTTCGTTACCGCGGTACTGGCGACCGTCACCGAGACGTTCCGTCTCCGGCCACAGCTCCATTTAATCCTGAGAATAACAGGACCGGAAACAGGGACAACCAACCGCCTGCATGCATTTGATGTGATCTGTTGCCTTGCAACGCTTCCTCGCCGATGGCTCTCAGTTGTCCGTCCCATGTGAAACTGTCGCAGCGTCTCCTCCCGTCCACTGTGTACCTCCCTGCCGTTAATCACCCATTTCGATCCGCACCCTCTCTAGATCCGCGCCCATGATCCTGGCAGCAGGCGGCGATGTTGGGAGGGAACGGGACGGGGGAGGCAGCTCGCTGACAGCCATCACATCTGCTGCCTTGCCTAAGTGTCTTCACCAACCCTAATGTCGCTCAGTAACAAGATGGGGTGGAGCGGCGGGACGTCGTTTGCATATTGTATTGGCAGAGGAGGCCCGGGCCCCATGCATCTCTTATCAGTGATTATGACTGTGGCGTGTTTAACAGCAGTTGTACAGCAATTTCACAGCCGAGGGGAGGGAGAATAATTGTATTTTCCGAATGAATGAGTGCAAACGCCGTGCGACCGCTGTGCTTTTGGGGCTTCTCTCCGTTCAGTAGGGGACTGAGAGGAGAAGATATTCTGTTTCTGAGAGCGAGCGCAGGGGCTGACAAAAGCACTAAGCAGGGGTCGGAATTCAACTCCGCGGCGTCTGGGTTTCAGCAGCGGGCGGACCTGAGAGATTCCTTGTTTTTCAACCGTGACGCAAGAGTTGCTCTGTGAACGGTGTTTTTAACCAAACACGCGGTCAGCAGCTCTGACCGTAGCGCTGGTCCTTGCTGTACCTCAACATTTCAGAAGACGAGACTTCATTAACCGTTGCGGCAATCCGTCCCAAACGGGAGGAACGAGATGCTCAAAAATCAACAACGGTTCTGGAGGAAAAAGTACACTTCACGTACAGCCGCTCTGCAGAAGTGGCCGGGGGAAAATGTCGTCCGGACGTCAGTGCATGTGGCCCCTTTCACGCCAGGCAACTGGACAATTCCACTCGACAGATCCCTGGAAAGGAGACTTTTGTAAAACAAAAGTAGCTGTCGTGACTCGGCCCTTGCACTCTCAGTATCGCTGAGGTAAATCTAGCCAGACCCCCAAAAACCCGAAAAACAAAACGATATCAGGGAACAGTCCTGGGATTGTCAAGGCAGGGAGACAGCTCCCATCGGGTCAGAGAAGCCTGACGCGGAGGGAAAGATGGCACCCAGCGGTGTCCGCCGTCGGGTGAAATCACGGCTGTGTGACGGCTGCAACGAACACGCTCGGACAGCAGACACAGTGCCCGACGGGGGAAAGAGTCGGACCCGGGGGGGGGGGGGGGTGCTAATAGTCAAAGACAGACAGTGGGTCGATTGACTTTTACAAACCGATGGAAATAGAATTAGAATCGTAAGACTTCTATAATCACATGTTGTTTTTCTTCAGAGGGAGGGAGATGGGAAGGAATAAGCTTTTCTTTTGTGCCATAGGATCACCGCCTGGCACTGCGGAACTTAAATCCCTTGGTTGGTCGGGTCACTTGCTACGATGCACATGACGATAAGAGCTGTTTTGGGATTTCAGATTTGCCCCGAATCTTCATGCTCAACCCCGCCCTGCAGCCTTGTGAACACGCGAGTCCATACACACAAATCTGTCCTCGTTCAAAGCGCATGGGCCTCAAAACAAAGCCGTCGATTGCTGAACCGACTGTCGGGCCAAGAGCTGCGGTCGGCCCGGGACGGGTCCTGAGCTCAGCTGCCGTGTACTGTTGGTTCACCGTCTCCGTGTTATTTGACACTGCAAAAACACTTTAATTTCCCCTTGACTGTTTCATCGAGGCAGAGTTAAGAATTATTACCAAAGGCACGCGCCTCAGTAAATGTGGCCTAATGACGTCCCAGAGGCGGACTGACCACCGGTCGGCGATCATCATAGAGGCTTCGCTGCCAGCAACTTTTTTAATGGTACATGATAAGACCCTCTGCATTGTTTCTCTCAGAACTCTACTGTAAGACTGAAAAGGCACACAAACCTCCGGAATAATTACTTTAATTAAAGAGTCAGGCAATCTAATCAGTGTGCTGACATTCAAATCTGAATCTATAGTTCCCTGGCTGTGGCCCAGAGACTCAGGGAAGTTCATGCCCAGAAGTGTGAAATGTGCCACGGCTAGTGTACTGTACCTCGGCACAAGACAATACCTGCGTGGATCTGTTTTCTTTTTTGCATATGGTCCCTCCCACAAGCCAAGTCACAGAACTATATTTTGATTCAACTGTGAGGGGACAGCGCCCACTCCTCAGTTTACGCAACCCTGCTCCTGGACCACGTCTTGAACGGAAAGTAGAAATGGGACTCTTCGTATCCACAGGTTTGGAGATGGATCTGGCTCAGAGAACAAAGAAGTACAAAAATCTCTATAGTATAGAATCACATCAAGTTTTCAGGACCTTTAGAGGTGACATATTGTGCTCATATTCAGGTTCATACTTTTGATTTGGGTGAACCACTTGGAAAGGTTTACATGCTCTAATGTTCAGAAAAGGCATCAGTGTTTCTCATACTGCCCATTCCTGCAGCTCCTCTTTTCACCCTCTGTCTAAAACACCTGGATTTCTTTTAGCCCCTCCCCTTTTCAATAAACCCCAGTCTGCTCTGATTGGCCAGCTGGCCCAGTCTGTTGTGATTAGTCAACCGATTTCAAAAATGTGTAGAAATATGTCACGCCCCTTCAACAAAAAAGTGGAGATTCCCGATTGCAGGCGGGGGTTACCCCCAAAAGAGTCCAACTGTGACATCACAGTGGGACAGAAATCTGAACCAGGGATTCAGAGCTTCAGGCTTTAGGGTGAAACTCTTTTTATCCACAGTTTGTGGGCCAGCAGGCTCCACAGATACACACATTAATGTGCACAAACATTGAAAAAGTGATTTTTGCAGTAATATGTCACCTTTAAGCAAAACAAAAAGAAAATGATCAGACTTTTTGTCCCCCTTGGGTACTAGAACAGCGAGTAGTTTCATTTTTAATTTATTTTTTTTTTTAAATTTAAATTTGGGTTCAGTTATCTTCATAATTAATTAATTGAACTAAAAATGTGATGCCTCGTGGTCACGAGATGATGCTTAGTGGGGGCAGGCTTTTTTTTTCTTTGGCCCTCTCTGTCGGAACAGCCATGTCGTCCACCTGGTTGTCGAAAAAAAACTTTATTTATCCCTTTATTAGCCCAATCATCCACTATTAATAAAATACCTGTAAAATGTTACGGCTTTGAACTTCTCCTCACTGGTTTAAAAATATCACGTCGTAAAGTTTAAGCTCGGTGAGCGCGTATTGGTTTTTTTTCTCCTCCTCCTGTAGGCACATCACTCCTCTCATAATTGATATTCCTCCTCGCTGCGGGCCGCGGCACTCCCCCGCTCGGCAGCCGTGTCCCTCCGCCCCGCGTGGCGCCGAGCGGGGAGGAGCGCGGAGGCGCAGTCAGTCGGTCGGTCGGTCTGCTGGCGGAGAGGGAGGCTGCGGTCGCTCCTCACAGGTGCCTCGTCCTCGCATTCCCCTCATCGCCTCCTCAAGTCACCTGGATTTTAAAAACAAAAAAAACCTATAAACTAAATAAGAGAAGAGACCAGATTGGGGGGGAGACATCAGAAGAGAGAGAGAGAGAGAGAGAGAGAGAGAGAGAGAGAGAGAGATGGGTGCGTTCAGGGTGCTGCTGGGGAGTTTGCATTACGTGGGACTCTACATCCAACTTGGTGTCTCCGCGAGGCAGGCTGGACACGGCGAGGTGGGGAACCACATCTCCGGCAACGGTGAGCCCCTCACTCACACACACACACACACACACACACACACACCTCCACTTCATTTTTCTGTTTGTCTTTTTTTTTTTTTTTTTACGAATGGACGATGCAGGTGATGCGATCTGCTCACAAGCAGGGGAGGAGGAGGAGGAGGAGGACTGTGTGTGTGTGTGTGTGTTTTTATTGTGTGATTGTTGGGAACCCAAAAGAGGTTTGGTGTCATCAGTAAGTGCACGTCCAGTTGTCATCTTGTTAGACCAACAGGGTTTCTACAGACATATTCACATGTATATATTTGAGACATTTCCCAGTCCCAGTTATAGAGATTAATCCCGCAGCCCCCCTTTTGTCTGAGAGTCACTGATGTGTCCTTTGGCATAATTGGTGGTGAAACAGTCTGTCCCCATGACTGACACAGGATTGTGTTTGCTCTGAGAGCTGCAGCTCTTCGCCCTCCTCCTCCTCCTCCTCCTCTCTCCTGATCAGTGGTTTCAGATGACAGACGGAAGTTAATATTCCTCTTTTTAATATCCCACACGAAGTCGACCCTCCCAGCTCCTGTCTCACCAGGAGCTTTCCTCAATGGCCTCCAGTGTTTACACTGGGTTACGTCATATAAATCTCAGCAGTGTGTGTGTGCGTGTGCGTGCGTGCGTGTGCGTGTGTGTGTGTGTGTCGTCATTGCTTGCTCATCTGCTTCTGTCCTGGCAACTTTGGCCCGGCCTGCCGATCTCCACAGGTGTCTCCAGCCCGGGCAGACGTGCCTATCGCCACTAAGGTTTCGAGTGAGTTGAAGCGAATGGAGCGGGTGGGGGGGAAGGAGCGATGGCCAAGCGGGTCCGAATGCCTCGGTGCCCTTGAGGCAATGACTCTCCCTGCAGGTCCATTATCAGCGGCTAAAGGTGGCACATCAGCACACACAGCAGGCGGCTCCCTCACATGACGCCCTTGCATCCCTCGCACCCTGCACCGGGCAACCTTATCATCCAAAAGGACGCCTCGTTTATATCAAATCGCAAAGCCTGCCCACGGCTCTGCCTTCAAATTGACAGTGTTGCTCACGAGTAGAATGTTGCCAGGTAAGACCGTGTCTGCACCCACGGACAGCGATCATTCGAAACTCGAGATGAGTGAATTGGGTTTGAAGTCATTGTGCAAGCAGCACCGAGCGAGCGCGTCTCAATCGAACTCTCAAAGGAATAGTTTGGGTCGACATTTTGGCATACGCTCAATTTCTTGCCGGGAGCGAGATGAGAGGATCAATATCTCTGTCTGTTAAATATGAAGTTACATCGGGGGGCATGGGGTGGAGTGGGGTTGAATGGGACCCCCATTGTTCAAACATGGTCTCCCAACCAGAGCTGCAACAGTTAATCGATTAATAGATCAGTAATCGATAATCAATTAATCGGTTCAAGTGAAATTTCTCTGATTTCAGCTTCTTAAACGTGACTTTTTTTCTGGTTTCTTTGCTCCTCTATGACAGGAAACAAAACATCTTTGGTGTGTGAGCAGAACAAAACATCATCTTGGGGTTTGGGTAAACACGATCGACAACAACTTATCAATTTATCGAGAAAATTATCGGCAGATTAATCGATAGTGAAAATAGTCGTTGGTTGCAGCCCTACTCCTATCCGCCCCTTCTCAGTCGATGCAGTTAGCGGTTTTGGGTCTGGCGTTGTACCCCGGGTCTCTGCTGTTTCACCACGAAACAGTTACACCCGTCACATGTGATTTCATATTCTGCCCCCGTCTCCCCCTGGAGGGAGGGAGGGCGGGGTGGGGGGGGGCTGGTTTGTGTCTTCAGGTTGGACCGGCAGAGACGTTGAGGTGTTGAATGTTTCGTAGCGGCCCCCCGACTCCGGGCCCAGTTCATTCTCACTGTCCCCACTGGGACGCGTGCGGTTGTCCCTGGCGATTCAGCAGTGGTCCGTCCTTGTCTGATGTTACGATAAACAAGTAGCATGATGAATGTAAAGTTTGAAATATTCATCAAGCCGTTGCTGTGCGGAGCATTGTGAGTAATATCTCATGGCGGGTTGTTGCACACATAACTTTAAGGATCTGAATGAGTTTTTTCGAACTGAATGATGTGCTGGTGGAGTGTGTCATCCTGAGGGGTAGATTGAAAGAAAAGAGGACGGCAGGTACTGATTTTCCACAGACGAGGGTGTGTGTTAGTGGATGCGTGTATGGTCTTTCTAATTTAAATACTAAGTGATGTAATGGAGGTTAATGAAACAAACAGACATACTGCTGTAGTTTAAATTTCAATCCAGACGGACGGTCAGACGGATCGCAGGTGTGACGATCTGCTGCGCTGGAATGATGACGGATGATTCAGGGATGGGACGAAGATAAGCCCCGTCTGAGCCCACTTTAAAACCAATATATTTCTTTGCAGGACAAATTTGACTGCATTTTTTCAGACTGTCCACAGATATGATTTTGAATTCACAGCGCGAGCCGCAGCACAGTGAGTCATATCAAACAAATAACACAAGGACAGGGACAACTCGGGGCGGGGTGAGGTGGTGTGTAAGGGTGGGGGGGGGATTCATCTGCTTCTGAGAATATATGCAAAGTTTTGTCCGGCAGGCGGCTGTCGGCCGGATTGGCCAGACGCTGAAACCTCTCCGGATGACTGCTTTCCTATTGGTGAAGTGACATCACCTTCGCCCTCTATGACCTCAGAGCTCTGACACTTAGGCGGACGAGGGGCTTTTTAGTCATCGGAACGTCTGGATCTCAAGTCATCAGAGAGACGAGCTGAGGGAAACAGCCCCCCTCCTTAACGTCCGGAGACGTTACGGCCTTACAGCGTATGTGATGATAGACGACCTCAGCTCATGTTGACACCCCCCTCCCATAGTGTACATCTTAAGCCCCCCCAGCGGCCACTATCCTCACCCAGCTGGAACAATGTATGCGCCAGTGTAAGACCCTAAATGTACTAAACTTTGCTGTAGTCATAATTCACCCCGTTTTCCTCCACTGTGCTATAACACCAGCTGGACTGGAGCACAAGAAAAGGTTGGGGGGCAAAAAAAGGAAGTAAGGGTAATTAAAGAAAAACAGTTTGGAATTTTTTTCCTGAGTTTCATAGTGTCTGCTGGTCCACATCTACCCAGAAGTGTTTTTTTAGTCACTCTGATACTTTCCAATGGACTCCTAATTAGAGCGTGGTTATCCAGCGAGCAGAGCGTTCCAGCCAATCAATTGGCTTAATTAATCGGGGGAAGGTTAAATGAGCTGTCGGGGCCAATGAGATGCTAAGACCCCCGCGAAGGGGAAAACAAACTGTAATGAGAGAGCGGGCAGGAGCAACGCTAACAGACACTTTCTTCTCTTCTTTTTTCTTTTTTTGTCAACAGTTCCAGTTAAATAAATAATATATACCGGAACTCCCCATTTCAGTCATTGAACAGTTTAAAGAATGCCCCCGAGCTACACGTTGAGTTTGGCTCCTTGGGGTCACTCTGATGTCTTCGCCCAGTTTTTACCTCCATCACCAGAGAAGCCAGCTCCATTCTCAGTCCTCTTATCACCCCCCCCCCCCCCCCCCCCCCCCCCCAATTCACCAGGCAAATTGTTTACCATTCAGTGAAGATGGAATCTTTTATGGCCTGCCTCTCCACCTTAAAAGGCTTCAGGCTCGGCTGCCCCCCCCTTACACTGTGACAGTATCGGAGAAGAATACACACTGGATGGATGCACGGGTATAAACGCAGGTCTTTTGCACAGATGCAATCACAGCCTGCGACACATAAGCCCCTCCCCCTCGGGGGGGGGGGGGGGGGGGGAGGAGCACCGAGGCAGTATCACCGCGCAAACTGTTAGACTATTAAAAATGCAACAGTGGCCGTCGCAGTGTCACTGGCAACGTCTCAGCAGCAGCAGCAGCAGCTTGTGGGGTTTACTCAGCAAAATCAGACGGCGAGTGTTTCTGCGTCTGCTCCTCGACTCGTCGAACTGTTTCACACGTAGTGCACACTTTGAGCCGAATGAGCTAACCTGGGCTCCCAAGCGGCTCTGAGTAAACATGGGTTTCTCCTGCTTCAGTGCATCGGAGATATTCAGCTAAATCGAAGAAATAGAATCCTGCCGAGAAAAAAAATCTCAATTTTTCACCAGTCAGTTCAGAGTCATACATTAAATTACAAATGTGTGCACACGCGCGCGCACGTACACACACACACACACAGACACGTACACGTTGCTCTGAAGCAGACGAGGCGACGTGTCCGAACCAACCAACAGGCGGGACGGGCGAGAGGGACAGGCTGACAGTTTTAGAGCTTGTTGGCGCTCGGCAGCAGGTAGTGTCAACGTGTTCGGGTCCTGACCTCGGTATATGCTCGTCGTCACTGAGAGGACAAGTGCTGCAGGGCAGCCTGGGATAAACTACAGAGAGGAGAGGAATTATTAATGTAGCTGCGCCTTTTCCTCTGCTACACATGCTGCCTGGCTCTCTCAGGACCGAGTCTTTCAGGGTCCCCCTGCTTTGTCTCCACATTCTGTCACGAGCAACGCGAGTTCACGGCTATGATCCATGACATATTGCACATTGGTAGGTGTTGATTTTTCCTGTTCTGCACCATCCGTTGACACAATTCATTCGCGATTCAACATCTAGCATGCCGTTAAAAGGCAATTTCATATCCAGGCAATGATAATCAAATAATCAGACCTAACTTGTTAACCGGCTGCACGGTGGTGTGGTGGTCAGCACTTTCGCCTCGCAGCAAGAAGGTCCTGGGTTCGGATCCCGGTTCAAACCAACCAGGGCCTTTCTGTGTGGAGTTTGCATGTTCTCCCCGTGTATGCGTGGGTTCTCCGGCCTCCTCCCACAGTCCAGAGACATGCAGAATGGGGTCAGGTTCATTGGAGACTCTAAATTGACCGTAGGTGTGAATGTGAGAGTGAATGGTCGTCCGTCTCTGTATGTGGCCCTGTGATAGGCTGGCGACCTGTCCAGGGTGAACCCCGCTTCTCGCCCAATGTTAGCTGGGATTGGCTCCAGCCCCCCCCCCGATGGATGGATGGTACTTGTTAACAGTGCTGGGCTCAATAACCTGACGGCCGTCAGCCATCAGCAGCCATTCACAGTCCATCAGCCCAAACCTACTGAACTGTGTAAATACGGGCCGTGCTTTTGTCGATTTGTTGCACAACGGAGAATGGCAGGAAGAAATAGACGTTTTACTATCGTCTCAAGAGATACAGGATATTGTCACATTGCACAGTGAGGGGAAACAGATTGTTGAGTGCCTTCATCATTCTGCCTTTTAAACAGTTTCTTTTTTTTTTGTTATTAATAGCCACGGCTGGATGAACGGGATGTCGGGCAAAAAGTGTCGGCTTGTGGCCCCGGTTTGTACTCATTTGGTTTAACGGAAATTGAATCCAGAACGTGCACCGTGTCACTTTTGTCTGGTCATAGGTTTTAATATGTTAAAAAAGCTAAAAGAAAATAACAAAGTCGCTGTTCAGTTGACCTTTAATGCCACTAGAAGGGTGGTCACATCAGCATTTCTTGGGACCGTTCACCAATTGCTGGAAGCATTACCAGCCGATACCGGTCAAATCAGGGATGTGAGTAGAAGTTTCCTCACCTCAGATCGAGGACTGAACAGCGTGTGGTGGTGTGTATATATATATATATAGAGGCTTTCCAACACGGTCAGTTAAAGCTCTGATGTTGTCCCTCCAGGGCCGTCCACGTTGTGTACGTACACGGTTTGATGGAACTCGCAACATCATGAATACGCAGGTGACCTGGATCCAGGTCGGACGCGAGTCATCGGACTCTCAACACTCTGACAGTGGACAGTGGCTGGTGATGCAGGCAAATGAATTCCATTATTCTGGCTGATATTTCTTTCTTTGGTTGCGATGTCTCTGCTATCCACAGCTGAGGGAGCGGTGATTTGTGAGTTGTTAAGGGATCCTGCCTTCTCTCGGCGTCACTGCTAGCCAGCTTTGAAAAATGAACCCGTTCATTTACGTGACCGACTCTTCAATTGTCTGATGCGCGTTGTGGTGTTGAAATATCCTCGGAACGCACTTCCCAAATTGCAGGTTTATTCTTCCAGACTCCTACTGCAGTAAAGCTTCCAGACGCCAGCGAAGCCATTTCAACTGTCGGCTCCTCTGATGGAGACCACCGATCGAACTGTCCCGAGCGGATATCGGTCCGAGGCTGATTGATCGGCGGTACAAAAATTAGTGGTTAATCTAACCATCACCAAACAATGATGCACAACTTTTCCACTTCGACTGAGACACTGATTTATTTATCTGCTGAATTTTTTTTTCTTCCAAAATTGCACAAATGCACGTAGGCAATCGTTCCATTGTAACTCGCAAATGGACATCATGCTTATAAACTGTACGTTTCTTCAAGGCAAAAGACAAACAAGAGCTGGTGCCCGGAAATTGAGTAAAAAGTAAAGACATTTGCAGCTCAAATGAGGCGTCCCGTGGCAGCTCAGCACTGCCGAATCAATAATGACTTTCCGGAGAGATACAAAGAACAAAGCAGAGAATTGACAGAATACGCGCGGAGCGTTAAAACCTCCCTCCTGCCGTCACTGACGGTGGTTCTGTAGCCGTGGTCGGTGGAGTCATTTGAATGGGACGACGCAAAATCGATTTTGTTCACGATTCAACCTGCCAACTTGTCGGCCTAACCGGCGAGGAAACATGGCAGCGGTTCAGGTGTCGACGATGAGCACTCGGTGTCCTCCGGCATTCTCGCCCGCTCCTTCCTTCCTTCCTTCCTTCCTTCCCCTCGCCCACCACCGCCGCTCGCTGCTGCGCCTGTGCCTAATAAACTCCCACTCCTCTCCCTTCCCCCTCGACGAGCGCGCTCTCCTCCAAATCGGCACAAACAAGCTTGAAGGGTCGGTCCGCAGTCAAGGACTCTCGCTCGGTCTTTCTCTTTTGTTCCTCTTGCCCAGCTCATCCTTTGCTCTCCCCGTGTGTGTGTGTGTGTGTGTGTGTGTGTGTGTGTGTGTGTGTGTGTGTGTGTGTGTGTGTGTGTGTGTGTGTGTGTGTGTGTGTGTGTGTGTGTGTGTGTGTGTGTGTGTGTGTGTGTGTGTGTGTGTGTGTGTGTGTGTGTGTGTGTGTGTGTGTGTGTGTGTGGGGCATACTTTGGAGGAGAAATGATTGCAGGCAGCTCTGAGCGTGATGATCCAAAGCTGCACTTTCTCTGAGGTGTCCCTCTATGACTGAACCTCATCTTGGGACTCATCATCCAATCCGTGTGTGTGTGTGTGTGTGTGTGTGTGTGTGTGTGTGTGTGTGTGTGTGTGTGTGTGTGTGTGTGTGTGTGTGTGTGTGTGTGTGTGTGTGTGTGTGTGTGTGTGTGTGTGTGTGTGTGTGTGTGTGTGTGTGTGTGTGTGTGTGTGTGTGTGTGTGTGGCTGGCTCTGTCGACTTTGTGTGAGTGATAAAGGCAGCTTTGACACACACGATCAAAACCTTCACTTTTTATATTCTCTGTGTGTTTGTGTCTTTGCATGCATGCATGTGTGTGTGTGTGTGTGTGTGTGTGTGTGTGTGTGTGCGTGCGTGCGTGTGTGTGTGCGCGCTCATAGGGATGGAGGGGGATTGAGTATTCCCTCTATTGCGCTCAGCGTGATGATGTTGGGGGAAGTGCTTGGCTGCGAAGACTTGTCTGAGAGAGTGTTGCTTATCTTCCATTAGACACATTACTGCCAACGTTGCCATCAACGTGGAAACACACACACACACGCACGCACTCCTGGACTCTCAGATTTAGAGAGAGACACGTGCGCTCCTCCTGGGGAGGCACTTGGCAGGATTCATCTGTTGGCAGTCTCACTGAGGGAGGAAAGAGGAAGGAGGAGGAGGAGGAGGGAGACGGGCGAAGAGGGGAACGTGATGTATCCGTGGTCCAGGATCAGTCATTTGCAGCCTGAAAGAGCTCCTCGGCCTCCAACCGGCTGCCACATGATGTAGTGAAGTATCAGTGTTCCCTGGAGAGTCTCTCTCTCTCTCTCTCTCTCTCTCTCACACCATGCAACTTTACCTTCAAGTCACACGTCGTTTCGACATTGATTATTCCTTTTTTTCTTTTCGCTCGCCGGGTCATCACAGTTCTGAGATGATCTTCATTTTCGTGTATTCGTAAAAATAGAAGTGTGATTTTACCTGTCTTTCGGCACGCGGCGCCGCCCGGCAGCTTGACATCGCACAGTGTCTCCATCTCCCCACAGGGGTTCTGGGAAATGTAAAGTCATCACCAAAAACAAGAAGGATAAAGTAAAAGTCACTCCGGCGTATGCGTTTTGTTCCGTTTCTTAAAAAGGAATCAAGGGCACACTGTGCAAAAAAAGCTGCTTTTAGTGCTTTTTAATCACATTTAATGGAGCGGTGCGATGGCTGCCTCTTCAGCCCCGTCGCACGGAATTTATAATTCGAGCACCGCCGAGACCGAGGAAAATAATAATCAAGTCCATTGTGCACATGGTAAAAATACACATTGTATTGTAGGCCAACACATAATAGTCCTCCCCGTTATTGTGACACATCTTCACACGCTCACATTCTGGCAGAACGCCTCTGGCTGAGCTCCACAACAAGCAAATAATGATTTCCCCCCCAAAAAAGGGTCATTATCTCCATTCTCACGTTGGTGTGGTTTGTTAGAAGGAAACGGACTCACGGGCAAAGGAAACTCGCTCGTTCAAAAACGGACATCCTTCTGTGTAAACAAGTATGTTTAAGGTATTCAATAAAATAATTGGTGGGACATAGCAGTGGATGGAAACGTATAAGAAATGTTTTGTCATCCTGTGACTAACCCTGAGCGGAATGAGCAGACATAGGTCGTGATGATAGAAATGAACTGTCGTCAAAATAACTATAAAAAAAATCACAAGGAATTGCAAGTGGTCATGTGACACACAACTGACAGTAACTGTCTAATCTAGTCAATGATATAAATGGCAAGCCAAAGTACATCATCGCAGTGATGCAGAAGTTCTCCGAAAGCATTAGTGGCTTCTACCAAAGAGGAATCATGGAACGGCAAAATGATATCAACCTATTGATTGTTTGTTATTCTAAGTAGTTCTAAAAGTCCACACTGTAACTTCGACTCAATCCCATTTCACCCCTTGCCCCCTACCCCTCGGTTTTTGCGTGTTCACGTGTAGGGGTGGGGGTGTCTCAATTCCCTCTGGCATCGAGGCGGAGGGCTAGATGTTCCTCCAAACTGAGATCTTCCAGACGGAGGGCTGTCAGATATGCCTTGCGGATCAACGGCAAGTCGGCTGAAAAGAAAGTCCAAGGCGACCAAGCTAACTCACAAATTTGTACATTCTCCGTTAATAATTGACCGCAACCTTTGTTCGTCGTTTCAACATGTTATGGCGCCTTTCTTCATAAAAGCCACACAAAAAAAATGAATAGTCGCAAAGCAGCGTTATGCGTTATATTAGTACCACATATGTATGGCCCATTTCAAAGGGGTAGATTTTCAACCCCTTCCCCTTGTAACTCCGTTACTTCCCTGGAAGGGGTAGGGGGAGAAATGGGATGGGGCCTTTGTGTGCGTGCGTGTGTTACTTTCCTCATGTTGCTTTGAAAAATGACATCCCACAGTGCCTCACTATATGCTATTCATTAGCTCCTATTTCCAGGTCGCTGCTCATGTATTATTATTTTTCATTGTTTTTTGAACAGCCACCCTCTCGACAGACCTCCTGGTTCCTCACCATGGCAACCGTCTCTCGCGGGCCTCCTCTGTTCTTTATGCCGCGACGCTACGGTTCTGGTGTCAGTCCCTCGGAATCCGCCCATCGCAGCCAATCAGCGGCCGGCTTTCCGCGACTTCGAGCATATTGGAGAAGCTGACTTTGAAGATTGCTATAATGTGTTTTTGCTTCTCACACAGCCTTTCATGTGCCGGATACCGAAGCAAACATTTGACATTTTGATAATTTTCCGACGTGCAGTTCCAAGGGCGGCACGGAAAGGTACATTACTTATTAAAACTCACTGTCGGTCAAGATTTCAATATGAAAGAGGTCCTTTTTTTCCGCCTTGAACCTCTTTAGCCCTGTCAGGCCTGCCGATGAGCCCAGTTGAGCCCCATTTGGTTTAATGGCGCAGCCGTGAAAAGGTTGCTGGGTTTAAAGATTTCTCTCAATATAAGCAATATGATCAATGGGATGCTGCAGCACTGACACAGGATATACCAATTACAGTGAGACACATATGGATTCTTGGGGGGCTGATACCGATATTAGGGAGTAGAAGAAAATTTGATACAGATGTATAGGCCAATATACACAGGATATATATATATATATATATATATATATATATATATATATATATATATATATATACACACACACACACACACACACACATATATATTCATCGTCACTGCACACATGAACCTCAGGGCTTCAAACTTCACATTCATTGGGTGCTGCTGGACTCATAATCCAGAACGTATCAGCTAAAAACAAAGCAAGCAGTGGGAAACGCCATTTTAGTAGCCCTCCCTTGTGAAGCACACGCACGCACACATGCAAACACATAGACACTCATGCTCAATTATGCGGGCTGGCCCGGCCATTTTCAGTCAGGGTTGTCCATTATTACATCTCTGCAGTGACCGGGGCCAAATTACACCACTGTGGAGAGCCTCTTTCCTTCCCAGTGGGTGTGTATGTATACGGACACAGACACGTTGTGTGCGTGCGTGCGTGCGCGCGTGCGTGTGTGTGTGTGTGTGTGTATGTGTATTTGAGCGCAATTGCAGCCTGTGAATGACTCTGCATCCAGGGGTTGGTTCCGCAGTTACCCAAACTCGAGCCAAATTAACTTGCATACTGTGCATGTGTGTACTTGTTCAAAGTATTGTTTCAGAGTTCTCTCACACACACACACACAAAGTGCGATCTTTCCCTCTGTCAGTTGGATGCCAGTGATCCACATATTCTGGCTTTCATGTCCAGCTAATGGCCTCTTGCTCGTCTTTGAGGCCCTGGATGTTATTTACAAAGGACTGCTGAGCTGGTCAGCCTGATACCTGCGGGCATTGTAGAATGAAACATGTAAACACACATATACCACACACACACAATCACGCTAATACATTAACACTCGGTGGTTCCAGTCAGATACTGAATCCTGCGCGTCGTACAGAGTTTATTGTAAGTACTGCACATTGTGACGTTTGCAACTAGTTTTTAATTTTCTTTTAACTTAATTAATAACTTGATAAAGCTATAGTAATAGTTTTGATTAAGTCCTTGAAATTGTTTAAAAACTGGCAAACAAAGTGCTTACAGATGTTGCCCAGAGACTAATGTGCTGGCCTCTGAAGATTTTCAGTTTCTAATGATATAAAATGGAGAAAAGCTGAAAATTCTTACATTTAAAAATATTTAACCGCTGAATTTTTGGCATTTTTACAACTTTAACAATTAATTCACTGTTAAAATTGCTGATTAGTCTTCTGTCATTTCAGCTGAATCACCTAAGTATATATTTCTCATTTCTAATGACAAAACAACAAAACTTGTCAAGATTAGAAATATTTTTGTGTATGTTAATTTTTTTTGTCAACACATTTCTTTACAACTGTGGTAAAAAAATATATAGTTAAAGCTACAGTGTGTAATTGTTGTACCTTTCTTCGACCTCTGGTGGTAAAGTTGTATCTAGATTTAGCCTTCCCCTTATTGTCAAATCAGTATATGTATTATAGTCTGAAGTATTTTTTTCCACTTGTCATTCACAAGTGTTTTTATTTTTTTTATAAGGAATAATTTCCTGCATGACACAAATGATGTCGAGCTAAAGGCAACTTAGAAATACAGTAAGCGAGACATTTCCCCACGCAAAGGCTTCCCCGGGACGGCGAGAGCTGGCTTCACTGAGGCTGGGCGGCAAATCACCTCAATGCCAGAGGGAGCCCCCGGACGGCTCGTAGCCGAGGACATGCTGAGGCCTCATCCACCACGGAGAGCCTGCGGAGGACGCTCTTGGATGCGCAGCTCTTGCTTAAATCGTCCCCCGGGGTGGATTTCTTGTCTGCGTCTGGCTCAGAGGACCAGTTTGGCCGGGGAGGATGTGTGGCTCAATGCTGGAGCTACACGGCCCTCAAACATGACATGGTATCAGCGATGAGAGCATGCTGCATGTCCGGCTGAATTGCTACCAGAGGGATACTTTGAGCGTGGGCCCGCTCGGCGCCCCGGACGGGGGACCACTGCAGAGAGTATGTTGCATATCAAACCACCTTTTGACTCGGAGGCTTTTGCCCTGCGGTAAATGTCCGTGTAGCATCTCTCCGGGTGCTTGGCTTTGCAGTTCTTGACTACAGTGGCCATCTTGCCTCCTTCCCGACACGCTGTCAGTAATGCGTCTCTGCGAGTTCACAAAATGGTGAAGGTGCGGACCAACATGCATGATACGGGCATCATCATCATCATCATCATAGGCCACAGAGTCAAATTTGTCCTCCGCATCCTCCTGCAGTCTCTGTGGCCTCTGCAGCTCCTACACACCACTGCACAATAAACATTGTATCGACTTTTAACGGCCCGTGACATAATTCATCCCACGCCATTGTACATCTGTTTAGGGCTGCAACTAACGATTATTTTCATAATCCATTAATCTGTTGATTATTTTCTCGATTAATTGAAAATGTCGATGGTGTTTCCCAAAACCCCAAGATGATGTTTCGTTTTGCCCACACACCAAAGATATTCGGTTTATTGTCATAGCTATGACAATAAACATTTAATTTAACATTTTCTGCGACTAATCGACCGACAGCAGAAAAAAACCCCAATCTGCTTCCTGTTAATAATTGCACGCGCGGGGCCCAGTGTACATGAATGGCAGCGTTTCCCCGGAAGCACCCAGACCGTGGCCACCTGCCAGGGTCCGATAATGATCCAAACATCTTCGACGCATCTTTTGATGACGTAAAAGACGTCTGCCGCCTCTCATACAGCTGTGCACGGAGTTCCCTGTGAGGAGGTGAGCGTTCATCATGTAGACGTTTGGACCCAGGTGTCAATCGAACCAAACTAAACTTTGTAGAGACACGGCCGCAGCTTTCGAAAGTGTAAAACCTGCCAACTGAAGGAATAAACCTGGCTTGAGTAACTGACCAAAGTTATCCTTCAATGTGTCATGAGGAGGCACAAAGACAACCTAACTTACTGTGCGTGACCAAACGACCCCTCGGATTAAAGTCCACTCACATGCTGTGTTTGAGCTTTCTACCACATCACACTGCCTTCTTCAGGAGATGGGCTTTTGCTCTCGGTACGTTCACCCTCTAGATCTCCTTGTCCCGCATTGGCTTAGAAGGTTACAGATCATTCGCGAAGACCACAAGGGTGCCATTTGAAATCCTGAGCCTTGGTCACTCGATGATTTTCCCCTTTTACGGTAAATGGACAAAATCAAAACATGTGCTTGAACTTTGAATTCACATCCAGACGGGGGCCAGTGGGTACCCACGTGAAAATACTTCACTTCTGATCACATGCTTTGCCGCGTGTCTCATGAGATCCGGATCAGATTTGAAAGTGTAATCCTTTTTCCCGTAGACGAAAGTGCTACTGTGTTCGTAACAGTGAGGCCCTCGACCAGCCCGGATGCGGCCCGTCGAGCTCATTGGCTCCGCCAAATTGCGGTGTTTTCGGGGGGAAGACAAACGCCGCAGGTGAAATGTCCTCCGGATGAAGTCAAGCATCGCCGGCGCGATACAGATGACAACCCACGAGGAGGTGTATTCCCCGCGTCGGCTCTGATTAGTGCGGCGGAGGCGGCGTTCCTTCTGTTTTTCAGAGAGGGTTGTTTTTCCGGAGGAGGGCCTGGCGCGACGCGTCCCCATTTGGTGGGACACTTCTCGCGCCTGTTACTCTTCTTCTAATCTGCGGTGACATAGTCATGCTCCCATCTCACCCGCCTCTCTTCTCCCCTCCGTCTCCCTCCCGCTACACGTGTAAATGTGGCAGAAGTGTCACCGACGTGGCAGCCGCCAGGAAGATGAGGAGATCCGCTGCCGACGCAGGCACGGCAGACGCTCGCCTTTCACAGGAAAAGGCTTTCTTTTTTCCCCACCTCTGATTATTTGGATTTGATGTGGGCTACTTTGAAATTCTGGGCAAGTTTGGGGAAAAGTAGGCCAGGTGCCTCTTCCCCCCCCCCCCCTCAGCTCCTTGTACCGCCGCCTCCAGTCCTGCGGGGGTTTTGACTTAGATTTCTTTTTTTTTCTTCCTCAAAGTAATGAGCTGCACTGAACTGAGTCTACACAATTCTTTGAAAATGACGCTCCCTTCTCCTCAGTTTGCACAACCAGTTCATCACGATGGGAAATGTATTATTTGCTATTTAAACAGAAGGAGAAAAAAAAAAAAAAATCTTTGTTCAACTTTGCAAATCGGGATGTAGAATAAATTTATTTAAGCTTCGCTTATTTTTACTCGCTGAGAATCAATACATCACAGCCATGCCAGACTCCTAACAAGCCCCGGTGTTGCATTCACAGTCACCGCGTGCAAAGTCACCGTCTACCCACTGCTGCGCGTCACCCTGATTAGCTTTTTTTTTTAATTCGGCACAAAGAGCTGGCAGGCTTCTTTCTTCTTTCACTAAAACGTCTTCCAGGGGGAGAAAAATGCGGCCGACGGTTCGTTGCTAAGAGATTTGCAAAGTGAGGCTCTTGTGTCAGTAAAAAACCTACGAACTTTCAAAATGCGCCCGCCGTTGCACGGCATTGTTACAAGAAAGAAAGAAAAATTCTGACTGGTCGTAATTGAATATATATTTGCAAACTCACGAATCAATGTTCTCATCCGCTCAAGTGCAGTCAACGCAACAAACCAGCCAATCAAATTAGTTTCAAGAAAATGGAAGGATGGACGGAAAAGACAGTGTTCAGACGGACGAATGGTGAGGTAAAAATAATATAGCCCCCTCATTCAATTTGAGTCAAACAGTTTTAGTTTTGTTGATACCGATATTAGGGAGTAAAACAAATCATCAAACCCTTGAAAGAAACGTAATTGAGGCTTGATATTTTACAGTTTAACCATAAACCTATTTTTTTAAGTAAATAACTGCAAATAAACAATAATAATACAAGCAAATATGTAGAACTTGAATTGAGAAATTAACATTTCCTTTTTTTTTTTTTACGTAAAAATGTAAATATGAATGTACATCCTTTCTAGATTGTTAATTCAATAAAATAAAAGTTTAAATCTTTTTGGATGTTAAACACCCAACTAATATGATATATGACATATGATGTATCGGTCGGGCTCTTGTTCGGATGTAAATGGCTCTGGTGAACTTTTGTGGATTAATTCTTTCTGGCCAATGAGAAACAGCCCGTTCACATTACTGGTAAAGTACCTCCTGATTTCTACTGTTCACCTGGCAGTCTCTGCAAGAATGACAGAATTGCTCCTGTCACATCTCACCAGAGATGTGAAAATCCAGTCTCGTAATTTTTCTTCATTCATACTTTCTTTCACAAATGGCGGAGCTTTGTTCGGGCATCTGATAATCCTTCAGACTCATAAATCTATGGCGGAGCTGTCAGACTGTAGATGTGCTCGGGCCCTATAGCTGGATATTAAACAAGAGACCTGTGTTGACGGAACTCAACTGGGATGGGCAGGTACCTATTTTCCAATACAATACAAGATTTGGATCAAGCGATCTAGAGTGGAGAAGTAAGATGAGCATTGGTGAGTCAGGATGGTACAAGTCTAGAAAATAAAACGGGCTGGTCAAGGATGCCAAGCAATGAGTTGTTGGAAAAGGGTTATCAGTAATCCATCGGCCTGATCTGCTGTTTTTTCTATTCTTTGCTACTTTATTTTTTTTAATCAATTTAATAATGAAATTTAATTTTGCTTTTATGTCTCTGGCAATAATGAATATTATATAATCTAGAACATTAAAGTTAAAGCCGTAAAGTTGTCACAGGAGCAACCCTGTTGCATTGTGTTCTGGTCAAAGTGGAGCCTAACTTTTTTTGCTGGGCAAGTATTTGTATAATATAAGTTCATTGTTGGAAGACTGTGGCCTTTTCACAAGCATATTTATTTGAGGAGTTATGATACTGTTTCCAATTCACTCCTATAAAATGTGCTCTTTCTGCCTTCACGGCTCGGACGTAAATCTGGAGCTCCCCGTCTGGCCTCACTCCAAAATAAAAATGGCAAGGAGAGCGAAGATGGGACCGAAGGGGGGGGGGATTTAGTGAAAAGGCTCATTTGGAGCCAGAGTATAATGAGAGCACACACACACACACACACACACACACACACACACACAGTGCAGAGCTGTACGAGTCCACATTAGTCTCCGCTTCTGTTTGGTCAACGGTAATGAGCTCAAGTTAAAAGATCCGACAACTCTCCCCTTCACAGATAAACTTTGCTGAATCACTTTTCTCCACAGGATGAAACAAGCTGTTTCATAAGGATCTTCTTTTCGGTAAAAAAAACCAACCCAAAATAGTTCCAAATGAATTAAAATTCTTGAAATAACTAAAACTGCACCGCGAGGGAATTAATCTCAGCGCTATCAGCGTCTGTTTTAGCGAAACTAAGATTAAGTCCGAGCTGCCCTATCTCGAAGCCTTTATCTTACAGATGACAGCTTCAGACCACAGCCCTGTGTTTTATTACTCCACCTTATTGGAACAGGAAAAACTTATTAACCGTTTATTTTTCCTGATTTTTACAACGGAAGGAAGCTTTTTATACACTACATTTGATTGAACAAATTGTAAAGCGCAGCTTTACATCCTAATTTAAAAAAAAAATCCTTGTTCGTTTATGCAAATCCCCAGCCACTTTGTGAGCTAATCAGTAATCTGGATCCTTGGTTATCTGAATAACTGATGTGCTAATCAACATTTGAAATATTAATGTCGTGTTGCTGTAAATAGATGTTGAATGTAAAGAATGACAAATGAGTGTGATTAAGATAAATATGATTATGACCACTTTCCATTCACTTTGCTTTAACAAGTCAACAGATCATTTGAGCAGAACACAATGTATTGACCAGAATGTGGTCTGAATAAATTATGAAATGCACAACTACATCTATGGCAATGTTATGCATTCATATTGTTTTTCTAAATGAAACAAAATGTTGATGAAAATAAAAATAATAGCTGGGCTTAGCTCAAACAATCCTGTGGAATCAATCCAAACATTCATTTACTTTGAAATATTAACTTTTTTTAAACCCCTTCCCGTCAAACGCAGACTTATTACTGCATATGCATCGTTGGGACATGGATCTTTTATAATTAATCATATAGTCATTAATACAATCAGCCTTGTCCAGCTGATTTATTTGTTAAGGTTGTTGTTTTTCTCATTCTGAAAATGCTGATGTCATAAAGTTTCATAGTCGTGCCATAGGTTCAGGAGCTGAGCAAAATATTATAGAAGTTATTGACATGATTCCGAATGAACCTCATTTGAAAATGGCTGGTTCAGACAGGTTAGGACAATACTTACAGGGTTTTTCTTTTTCCATACTTTTCCTTGTTATACTTGTGTGCAATAACTTTAAAAGTCAGAGTCTGGTTTCAGTCATGCAGAGATGGCCCCATGCGCACAACCGTTTATTTTGCTCGTCCAACAGAAAAAGGACACCACCGAAAACCCCCCCCCCCCCATCCTTGTCCTTGCCCCACCTCGTCTGTTCTGCTACCTTCCCCAGCCTCCATCTTGTAGAGTGTAAAGTTCCCACGATGCACCCTGTGTCCCTGCATTTGATTACATTCATCCTGTGATGAAGCTAAGCGGCAGTCTGTCCCGTAATCGCCGTCATTCATCACCGTCAGCCTTAACAGAGGCAGGGAGGAAAAGGAGAGGCTTTTTGGTAAACCTCCTGTGACTGCGTGTGTGTGTGTGTGTGTGTGTGTGTGTGTGTGTGTGTGTGTGTGTGTGTGTGTGTGTGTGTGTGTGTGTGTGTGTGTGTGTGTGTGTGTGTGTGTGTGTGTGTGTGTGTGTGTGTGTGTGTGTGTGTGTGTGTGTGTGTGTGTGTGTGTGTGTGTGTGTGTGTGTGTGTGAAAATCGAACCTCCTTTGACTATATGCCTCCTCTTAAGATGCCCATTTTGTGTTGCGTGTGTGCAGGGATATGTACTTCAGTTTAGTGGGTGTTGGAAATGTAGTGTCAGGGACCGTGTGTGTGTGTGTGTGTGTGTGTGTGCGTGTGTGTGAAAATCGAACCTCCTTTGACTATATGCCTCCTCTTAAGATGCCCATTTTGTGTTGCGTGTGTGCAGGGATATGTACTTCAGTTTAGTGGGTGTTGGAAATGTAGTGTCAGGGACCGTGTGTGTGTGTGTGTGTGTGTGTGTGCGTGTGTGTGCGTGTGCGTGTGTGTACGTGCATCCAACGAGCCAGTTCACTCGTTTATCTCTGCTGTCAGCTCGCCCCATGAGAGTCTCGCTCACACGACAGGAACCTGCAGGGAGGAGGAGGACGAGTGAGAGAGAAAAGCAGGAAAATAGGAGGAGGAGGAGGAGGGGAAGAGGAAGCTGTGATTCTTTTTTGGAGAAAGGGAATTTCGACAGTCCCTGCCAGACAGGGAGGCTCCGATCCAACTGTCCTGTCTACCAACAACACCCCCCACTCACCCTCCCCGTTGCTGCCTACCTTCCATGAGTGGCCACAAAGGCTTTCTCAGCTCTGGGTTTGAACAGTGTGAAGATAATTGGACTCTTTTTTTTTTTTTTTGCGAACCGCTCCGTAACCCGCAGTCCACGTGCTGCGCTTTCAGTGAAGGCAATCATCCTCCAACTGTCAAAGGGTCGGACGTCAATCCTTCACATTGCCCATCCACAAATGTCTCCTGTAATACGGACCTAAAAACTCTTTATTACCAGAGCCGGGGTCGTCTTTCTTAGCGAGAGTCTTTCAAATCCTCCCTGACGTACAGTAGGTTTGGTTAAATCAGTCAACTAGTGTAACAGAAACGACTTGCCTTCATGGATAATGTTATATCCGTGTCTTTACTACAAGGAGCACTGCGCTTTACTGCCTGTGCTTTACTTTTGCATGAACTTGATTCAAGCGTTTTGTCATATTCACATTCAGATTACATGTTACCTAAAAAATACAGATGAAACATTTGTTTTCAAAAAAAAAAAAAAATCGAAAAATACCTGCAGAGGTGTCGCAGTACTATTAACACGCGGCATCCAGTGCCAACAACCCTCTGCCAACAAGCTACTGTATGGCAGACTGTAGCCTGACGGAGGCGACTCCTATGGCAGGAAGCAAAGCTTGAGGTAAAAATTGCTCGCCGCACCACTCGCTGCATGCTGCATCATTCAGAGTGATAACTGAAGGGAAGTCAAACGACGCGCATGTCAACATTCTTATCAGCAAAAGAGATTTTTGTAAGCAGAAAAAAAAAAAGCTGCCAAAAGCAGGCCTACTTTATTCCTAATCGTGCCCAGTGAATTCCCTTAAGGCTTTTTGTAACAACAAACGAAAATCAGGAATTACCTTGAAAGAAGTAGTTCATTTCATTTATTATATGTTTAATTGTGAGAGGATTTATACATATACATATACATACATACACATCCATGACATATACATTGTCACATTGAGCAGAACTGTGTATGTGACTAAACTGACTGTAGGTTACATGATCGCTGTCACAATAATATCAGGAACAACCATTAGAAACCAAATCGAATGAACACTATTTATGTTCATTTTTAGATGGAACATCATACTGGCTCAAAACCAATTTTAGTAAAATCATACTCTTAGTTATATAACTTTGTGTTTTTTAAATCACAAATTGACAGAAGTCTATGTGTTTATCGACGAAGGCTGCCATTGAGCTCTTCTTATTTATTTCCTGCATAAATCCAGCAGAGATTGGTATAATCATGTTTTTTTAGAAATTAAAAGGGGGAAAAAAATGTTTTAAAGATGTAAAATGTTCACATTTTTTATATCTAAGAATTAAAATGTAAAATGAGATCAGTTTTTATGATGTAGACTCAAAAACGCTTCTTGGGAAGTACTACCCTTACTACCCTCGTGATTCAACCGTTCTCTAAAACCACCCCCCCTCGAACACTGACCTTCCCCCCTTGTGCCCGGAGTCGGGCCCAGCAGGGAACGCTCGGCCTTCAGCGGCAGAGCTCAGGTGCTGGGGGGTTTTTTTGAGCCCGTGCGGCTGTCGACTCCTCCCTATCTGCCTGTGTCGTTGCTGGGGAGGATGCATGCTCCGGGGGTGCGTCGGAGAGGGTAGGGAGATTAGATGCCGAGTGCCGATATCTCCCGTTGCCCCCCTGCCTACGCCTCGTCTACGTCGCCGCGGCCGGGCGCCGCAGAGTGGACGGGTGCAGGCGGCTTTTAAAGAGGCGGAGGAAGAATGATGCTCGTTTTTATGATATCCGCAGGCTCATTTATTTTACTCTGCCTCTTTCTTTTCTTCCCCCTCTGACTTCATTGTCACATCTGCTGCTCTCTTCTCCGCAACGAGACCTCCTCCTCTGGCTTCGCTGCTGCAGAAGATAAGAGTACTGCTATGACTCCAAAAGTTGTGCGCTTCATTTTATGACTTAAAAAGAAAATGAGTCCGAAGCCTGTCTGACTGACAGTGTGACACGGTTACGCCGTTGGTCAGCCAGCCGAGGATCGGACCCTCGGAACTTGCTCTGGAAATGATTCGGTTCAATCTGTTTACCATTACATCGACAGGAAGGGCGATCTGTTGCTGTCGGCCACTCTGATGCTCTCACCCCCAGTGTCAGGTGTCTGCCGACCGACAAGCGAATGCCCCGTCACGGCAGCGAGTGCAGACAAGGCCACCACCACTACCTGTGGTTTTGCCGAGTTAAGGATTTCATTACTGAGCTATGACCGAGACGCCAACCGTATGTCTCTACATGAAGAAAACGGCATGAACAGTTGAATCTTCGAAATCAATTTTTTCACAGTCCAGCCGTACAATAGTTTGCTTTTTTTTGCTGTTGTATTGTTGCAGACGTGGCCGTGTCTCTCACTTGGCGCAGCAGGCCCCCGCGTCCGCTGGGAGCTCCCACAGATTCACCACGGAGGCGGCTTTATTTTTCGGAGTGAGCTACACCCCCCGGATTCATTGACTGGCCGTATGGCGGGGGGGGGCGTTTTTAATTGCTGTGCGCCGGCGCCCTGCGACGGCGGAGACAATAAATTGAGCTATTGTGTGAGTAAGCGGCCGCGTCGGGAGGAACACACCGCGGGGCACACACCGAGGCAGCGCGGGCTTAAAACGACTATGTGTGCAGGTCATGCACGTCGATCAGCCACTGACAGGGGAGGTGAATAATTGATTATGTCGTTACAGTGTCAAGGTGTGGGATGTATCAGGCAGCCAGCGAACAGACCATTCGAGAGGCAGGAAAGGTGGGCACGTGTACGGATCTGACGGGGCGTTCGACAAAGGGCCAAACTGTGATGACTAGACGAGCGTCTTCAAGATGGCAGGTCTTGTCGGGTGTGTGTCCGTGAAAGCAGTGGTTTTCACAGGGGACGGGACCATACCACTTTTTCGTGTCCGATCCGATCCGGATCCTGCAACCTTGAGTCTCCGCCGATACCGATCCGATGCTAATCTGATACCATCTGTTCCCCGCTGAAATAAAATGAAATATTAATTATGCATTGTTCAGGATGCACTTTGCTTAACCAAGCCATCTCAACTGTGAAACCCAAAAAATCAACTGCCCTGAAGGAGGAGATACACAGCCAGCACCATGACTGAGTTTTATTTTCTCACAGAACTTGTAAAAATCTCATCTGGTTTTAACGGAGGATGTTTAACATGACTGAAGCTTATTGCTTCTAATTCACGGGAAATGTCCAATTCCTCCCAGCCTTGGTGTCTAGTAAACGGTCCCACGGTTAGGAGAATTTGGAATTGGGTTATTTTCAAATCTTGTAGTGTGCGCAAGTTTGACATTAGAGAGAAGAAGATCTGCCAAGATTCTCCTCCGGCGCGCGCCGCGACCCGATCTCGAAAATCCGGTCAGGATTTAACAAACTCCCGCAGTCCGAGCCCAGCCCCTAGAGACTCAGCATGCGAGTGGTGTGCCTTTCACAAACCCTCACGAGCACCAAGGTCCTGCTCATGAACACAATGGCCTTTTCGCATTGGGCTGTTTTTAAACCCGTCACGTCGTCCATCACTGTTTTCTTTACGGCTAGTTAGGTCGGCTCCCGTCGTACTGACCACACGCGCCCTGCGGGGCTTGCAAAAGCCATTACGCACCTCGTCCTTTTCAGTAACATCCGAAAGCCAAAGCGCTGTCGTAACAGCGAATACCTGACACGTTGCATTTTTGAAGATGCATTTTTTGTGTGTGCGTGTGTGCGTGTGTGTGTGTGTGCGCGTGTGCGTGTGCAGTGGATTTATGATGATAGGTCATAGACGGCGGACGGACAGGTGTGAGTCGTAGCACTGCTGCAGTCATGTCTCACAGGTACGCCAGGCAGGCGGCTGCAGGTTCGCTCTCCGTAAAACGAGAGAAGGTGTTCTATATTTACACAGAAATTGATTTCCCCTTGATTCTCTGCATCATCTGCATTCATCAAACCGCTCGGGGGTATGCACCTCCACCCGTCCCGGAGAAGCACGTTAAGCACAAGACAAAAGAGCAGGACGGGGTGGGATTAACTGCCGTTCCTCCGAAACGGTGTCCCTCAGGTCCCTTACCCCCGGAGCTATTTGACATCCACCACGCTGCTGGAAGAAACGCACCGATTCATTCTGCTGTTTGCGTCGCAGATGAAAGTTGAGGAGTGTTGCAAATTTCTGAACAGGCAACAGGCACGGCGGAGAAATCCGACCGTGCCGCTCTGCAGTGAAATTCATCCGCTCGTTCTCATGAGGGGTATAAAAAAGAAAGACAGAAAACAAGGGGACGGAACGATCTCTGGGAGATCCGCTCGCTCGGGCCGGTTCCGTCTTCGGGCTTTTTTGCTCAAGCTTAAGGCTTCGGGCAGATCCCCCGCGTTACCGACGGCAGCCGTTTACCGCAGAACTGCGCGGAGAGGCTCATTATTGGAGCGTGAAGCTTGTTATGAGGCCGTGTGAGAGACTTGTTAGTGGCTAATTATTTCTGAGGAGCTGCCTGGCGAGGCTGGATGGAAACTGAGAAGAGCGAGAGAGAGAAGCGGAGACACGATGGATGTGCATTTGTGTTGAGACGTGTGCCGGGGACGGGTCAGGATTTCTTTCTGTATGTCTTAACCCGCTCGGAGTTCCAGCTTGGCGGCGTTTTTTTTCCGATTCGAGTTCAGCACGTGGCCATTGTGTGATATATTTTCTTTATGATTACATTTCATTAAATGTTTGGTGTTTTTTTTTTTAAGGTAATATGTAGTTTGAAGAGGTGAAAATGTGATATAAAAATGGATTGTTGAAGAGATAAATATTTTCTATATAGTAATATGATATAATATACAAATATTGGATAATTTTACCCTTTTTGGACTCACAAAAAGAAATTCAGGCAAAGAAAAGTGACTTTACACCAATGACAAGCGATGTTACAGTAACGTTATGATCGCTCACAATAGGACATCGCAACCCAAAAAGGTTGGAAACCTGAAAAGGTTCCGATTAAATGACATTTATTTCCCAGCCCTCAGAAGCCAAACACAGTTAACAAGCCGGAATTGCAGCGGCATGGTTCAAGAACTTTGATAAATGATTAAATCTTTTCATCAAGGGAGACTTACCAAACGTTCGCCGGTTTCATTTTTGGTCGATGTTATCTTATCTTTCTAGATCTGTGTCCTTTTGGATGTCTTTGGACCAGTGGTTGGACAAAACAAGTAATCCGAAGTCAGTCACCTTGACTACTGGGAAACTGAAGTTCTGTTTCCAGTTTCCCTGGCATTTTATAGATAAATATGCAATCGACAACCTAATATGTATAATTCTATAGTAATAATTGTAAAGAAAAAGAGAAACTGATGTGGCCTGTGGACTCGGAGGCTTCTCGGCGACCCGTCCAAACCTGTCAGGCTTCGTTGATGAGGTGGGTTCAATGGACAGAAGCAGTTCACAGGTTGCCGCAGCAGTGAGGAGCCTGTCGACTTGTTTGACAGCGCACAGCTATTTTTACACAGAGTTGATTCCGCTGACAGTTATTTTTCTCATCACGCAGTTGACACGTTGAGCTAAAAGACTTTCCCTACTTTCTTTGGTTTGCTTTTTTCAAAACTGTAGAACAAATGTGTATATTTACACAGTTATGACTATGCAGATTGTTACCACCCATAACTGCAATAAGAAAAACATTAATGATATTAAGTACATAACATTCATCAGAATATAAAATATTGATGACATATTGGTTTACAGGATTCCACATTTTCTGTGAAATGTTGCATTTATCTTGCAGGGTAAAAAGATACTTTTCCATTTTAAGAATATTTCTGTGCGGCTTGGTGTATTGGAGTCAAGCCATTGTTTCTAATGACCATTTATGTTACCATAAAAATTGACAGAAAAGATAATTGTTCAGAATGTGACAGTGTGTCTGTTTTGCGGTAACATTGTACCAGTTTTATTCATGCAGTTTATGTCCCATGTTGGACTGGTACTCTTCACACAGTCCCATTTTAAACAAATGAGAGGCTGTATGATGATGTGTTCAGACCAAACACGAAATTCGCACATGCATGACCGCACCTTGACTCGCACGAGTAAGGGGTCGGTCACGCATTTTTTGAATTTCGGCGGTCAGTTCACCAAAGTTGAACTCAAACGCAAGCGGGAGGCCAAGCTTCACCACTGCTACAAATGCGTATGTGTGACTTTGCCCTTAAACCATCATTTTGTCCTCCATTTCTGATACAACAGACGTCGGGCGAATCGCAACGCCAAATGACTATCGTGACATTGACATCACGTGAATCCCGATAATTCACCTCTATTCGCATCTGAACATTGACCTTGTATGTAATCTCATCGTGCGAAAAAATTTGCTCGGATTGTACGCACATTGATAGACCCGCGCTAGTTTTAAATCTCTGTAGTTTACCACGAGCGACCACACACAGACTGCAGACGGCCATGTTCAGATTTCTTACTCACATAACTGACTGGACAGAGAAACGTCGATAACACTCACAGCTCTGAGATTTCTACTCAGTGCCTGCTGATATTTAGAGCGTTCTGTAGGCGGTATATCACACATCGCACTGAAGCTGCGCAGTGAGGCTGCAGTGAACTGTCCCAAGAGTCCCCCCCCCCCTCCCTCCCCAGACGGTTGATGTTGTGGTCCACAGTCTGGGTGTCATCAACATGTTGGCTCTCTAAATGTCAGCTCCTCCACCGTCTCTCCTGTCCACCCTCACCCACCAGCTCCGCCTCACTGTCATTTTCAGTGTGGCACTCTATTCTTAACCGATCGTCTCTCATATTCAGACCACCCCCCCCCACCCCCACACACACACACACACGTTTTTAAGATTTATATTTCTTACACGTTCTGTTCAGCTCAAGCTGCTTGTTTCATGCCAGTACATACTGTATACCGATCATGTCTGCAGTAAACAGTGATCTGTATTAATTATATTAATGTTTTTATGAAACAGTAAACAGTATGTACTGTTCAGTAAAACAATACAATTAATACAAAGAGAAATTGTGCTATGAAACAATCATATTCAATTATTCATTATGGAAAGTTTTTTACCCCATTATTACCCATACACTGTATTCACTGGCTCCAAAAGCTGATTATTTACAGTATAAAGGACTCGAGAACGTTCTGCTTTGGCCTTGACTCTCATTGTTCCCAATGAAGAAAGGAGGAATTTTTACAGCACCCGACAGGCTCTAACAGAATGTGTGCCTATCGCTTTTCTTCTTCCTTTGTACCGTATGCATAGCACAGAAATAGGACAGAAATGGCCCCGACTCTGGTCCTGAATGTCTCATTGTTCCAGCCCAGAGTTCCTGAGCCAGGCGACTGATGTGGTCCTATTACAGAACAAAATGAGGCACCTGCTGGATGAGAAGCCGGATTTATGTGCCTGTGTTATTCCTGCGCGTGATGGAGAGAGCGGCGTTTGGGAGAGATGAATATAAATATTGCTCGGAGAAAGTCAAACTGCCCTGTGACTGCTGATACCACGATTGGCCCATCCTTCACGGTTACTAATGACGATATCGGGTCATTCGATTTATTTGTTTCTGTCTGTCTTTTGAATGAACAGGCGAGCCTCTCCATCCGCCTGACGTCTCACTCAGAGACATGGTGAAACAAGAGACGCTTAAAGCGCATTCGTCTCAAACTGCTTTGTACCGCAGAGGCGTCTCCCTGCGCCCCCGGAAGCAATCGTTGACTGATGATGTGGCGATGATTTGTCGCGCGGAGGTGCCCCCCCCCTCCCCCCCCTCCTTTTTTTTTATTGTGTTGAATCACACACTCGTTCTCGGTGTTGTGGCTTTGCATCAGGAACCCATGTTCTCTATTTAACCTTTTTACGTTTGATTAAGAGGGAGAGCAGACCTCACCCGACCTCCGCTGTGGGGGGGGGGGGTGGGGGTGGGGGCCCGCAGCTGGGGATTTTGGGCCCGAACAGCGGGGAACTGAGCTCAAGCTGGCAAAGCCAAGGGTGGTGAAGGTCCACACACACACACACACACACATTTGCACTTACACATGTCCTTGTGAGTGTATATGCAGGTGGATACACAGAAATGTTTCCATACAGAAAATATGTATATGAACATGCGTATCCAAAGCACACAACCTGGTGCCAGAACGTACGGTCCATCTGATATTGTGTGGCACTTACAATTCAAAAACACATATGGTACGCACAGTAAGAACGAATGCATCTACAGTATGTACCATCCAACAAAAACATTCCTTATCGCCTTAAAACTTTGTTAATCGTCTTTTGTCCATTAAATCAAATGACTGTTGAGATTGAAGAAGAAAAAAAGAAATCCCTTAGAGGTAGTGACAAACCCCACAAAATACCTTATCACTTATTTCTGCACATTTAGCTCAGTGTTTTGGTTTTTGTTTCAGGCTCCCTCCAATGAACAGGCCCCAAGAAACACACTGTAACATTAACGACGACAAAGTTGGAAACTAGCTGTGGAACAAAGTGAAACGTCTATAGCAGCGGAACAGCCTGATATTTGTCTCCGTAGTCTTTGCGGACCAAAACGGAGCCAAAATGAAAGTTATTATTGCATTATATTCATCAGGTGGCTGCGAACACAATTATACAGGTGACGGTGTTTCTCCGTGTCTGCTGGATGTGGCCTGCCTGAGTTCTATTTAGTGTTGACGTGTTTTTACATTTGAATATCCTGTTGTGTGTCCCCAGTGTTGGTGTGGATGCTCTTGTGTCCTTTACTTCTTTGTTGGATAATGGAGGAAGTCGCAGTGTTTGTGAGTGTGTGATACGCTGCCAGTCTTTCTTTAAGTCTGTTAATTACCATCTTTAAAAAGGCAGGATGGACATGTTGATTTTTAGACCTCCATTCAAGGGGTAACACCCCCTGATAATCCTCTGACTTCTACAATCATCCAACTTGTCATGCTGCAGTGATGTGGCGGTGTACAGCAGGGTGTGTCAGTATCTCAACGCTGCTGTTCAACTTTTTCGGTTCAGGTGTTACGTTCCCCTGCAGCGCCAACATGTACTCAATAGTTAGTCCTCGGTTAAAATGACTGCATTTGTAGAGCTGCATATTTGTAACTGTGATTTACTGTAGGCACTGCAAAAACGGCATGTGCATCGACTGCAAAAACAGCAACGTCATTTTTCATATTCCAGGCAGCAGTCTGAACATTTTAACATAGTAATCCAAATGCAAAGCCCGTGTTACTGGAAACTCCAGAGCACACAAACGTTCCCATCTGCTAATCTTAGATAAGACCGTGCACACGATCCAGATGGTATACCTTCATATTTACTTCAAGCAGGGACTTATGTAACTTTATTTTAAATCTAATAAGGAAAATGGCACGGTGCTAAGTAAGAGCAGTGTTTTTGAGAAACTGTCTTGTGAGTTTGTGACTGCAGATTTGATTTGTTCTGCCTGACCCGTGGGAGGTCAAGAGCGTGAGGAATTTGAATTCCCTTGAATTACTTACTGTACAAGTAAATTGAACACATTTTGTCCGTGATTGTGTGTTCATACATGTATAATCACCTGCAACAAAGAACCGGTGTTTTTCTGTCAACTCTGAACGGGTTAAATAGAGTTACATGAGGTGGACCCGACCTCCGTGTGAGTCGCCATGTTTGCTACGTCGTGTTGAGTACGGTTGTTGCGCAAATTGAAGTGTCATCAGTGTCCCCTGTCGGTTGCTCGGTCGCTTGCAACTTGCAACTTTACCACCAGGTGCCGCCAGAAAATTACAAAAATTACACACTGGGGCTTTAAATGAGCTAAAGATAATAACTCACCAACCAAAGCACCTCAAACAAAGGCTCCGACACTGACAGGAGCACCAACCCACAGACGCGACAGATCTATTTTACCAGTCTGCACGGGAGTTAGGTGGATGGTCTTTCCTCCTCCGCGTCTGTCCTGTGCAATTCTATTCGGCGGAGGGATAATTGAACGCAGCGCTCCGGACCCGTCTTTTTGTCACAGTGTAACAGGGACGGCACATACATGGGCCTAACAACCATGGAGCAGCTAGAGAGTCACGTGGCGCTGCTGCCGCTTCCCCTATAGCAGTTCTGAATCCATTTCGGGAGGCTGAAAAGCTCTCGAGAGCGCCGCCTGCGAGGCTGCGTGCAGCACCAGCCATCTTGCACACTGAACAGCCTTGACATTCAGAGGCGGATGCCGCCGGCTGCCCGATCACGATGGATTCAGATTGAGAGCAGCGAAGGCACGGAGAGGCTCGGTGTTGCTCGAGCCCTTGTGTATGGAAAAAAAGAAAGAAGAAGAAAAAACCCCCCGACTGTTGCAGCAGTGCGTTGTGAGCGCTGAGAGGAGAAGGCTGAGTGAGTCGGGGGGGGATACGAGCCCGCAGGCAAAATGGATAGAGGCGAAATACATTGACGGCTCTCTCAATACCCTTGTTAGGGAACTGTGAAATAACGCATGAGCGCCGGTGAAGAGATGTATTTGAGTCTGGTCGAGGCGCGGAGGAGCTGAGGGGCCGAGGGGCCGAGGTGAGCAGCATGTGTGCTGCTCTGCATGTTCTAAAAAACAAAATAATAATAATGTACAGGCTTAAATCGGCAGGCGCTACAGTGGCATTCGGCCTCTGTTTGTTTGATCTATTTTGAAACAAACATAGTAAGTAAGGCACATTTTTATATTTTTAACTTGACTATGAATTGGTTTCGTCCTCTGTGGCAGATGATTAAAAAAAAGGGTCGTGGGCTCTAATCAGAAAATACAATTTGGCCAACCCCAAAAACATCTGGATAAACATGTGTCTTTTATGATGCTGTTTATTATATTGATTGTATCAGCTTGGTATCTTTTGCGTTGTGTAAATCAGGGCTTTGTGTCTTCGTATTGGAGTAAAGCTGCTGTGCAGTCATGGGGTTTGTTTCAGAACACAGGCTTCCATGATACCTCTTTACAATTTAATTTAGTCATATCACTTTTGAAAGTTCTTCTTATTATCCACAACATTAATACTAGTTACTTGTTGTGATGCCGTGGCTGATTGGTGAACAGGTCGATTTTGTCTTGACGTTTTTTTGGATAACTTTTTGTTATATATAAAGTTTACGTGACTCACATTTGCCCTTTGTAGTAACATGTGGTGAAAGAGATTACGATTTGAAATTCAGAGATTACAGCTCCTAATCCCAGTCTGTCACTTTGACATTTGGAAGTCAACATGTTTGCCCTCCTACCAGGAGATGGACTCCGTGTTGGCAGTCTGCATGCAACGGACAGTGAAGTTTGGGGGGCTTTGCCTGCTTGAGTCAGGGGCTTAACGTTAGAGGAGGGGTTGTTCTCATCGAAGTGGGATTCAACCAATACTTTGAGCCGAACTGACTGAACTCAAAAACAAGCAGGCAGACACGCAGCTCTGACACTGCATTGTTTTTTTATAAAGTTGATACGGCAAACATATTAGAGGACAGTTTTATACTTGAGATTTGGAATGATGCACAGCTCAACATTGCCATTCATGTGTCTGTCCAGCAGACGGATGTCCAATATTCACACACAGCTGAGATTGGCGAGACTGAATCTCGAACCATGAAAATTCATAAAACCAAGGCAATGAGATAAAGAGGCCGAAACGGATTAGAACTGCCGCAGAGTCGTGTGACACTTCTCTAAAGGTCAATCGCCGTGACCTGATTCTCATTGCACAGAATAATCAGATACTAACAAATCTCTCAACAGAGAAATATTGATTTGTGGAGCTCTAGAGTCATTAGTATTTCCTTTGTTTTAATAAGACAAAATGTCCAGACTTTGAATTGACTGGTCAGTCTTCCAGCACAACCATGCCCCTCGCACTCATTAATGCGAACTTGTGCGCGGCACACACAGCGAATAGGACTTTTGACTTGCGCAAACTCCCATGAGTCCCGTGATTTTTGTATTCGCAATGATGCTCCCTGAGCATGACATGAGTCAGCCTCCCTCCCCTCTGTCTGAAACGTTGGCATCTCCGAAAGAGCCGAGCTATTAAGTGGCGTGAGATGGAAAGCTTGGGTCGGCCGCAGTAAGACGAGGCCACAACCGAACACCACCTGCGCCTCTTTTATCGCCGGTCCGCAATGACTACATTCCATTTCTCAAAGAAATAAACGATGGCACGCGTGGCCGCGGCTTCTCCGCCCACTGCTATCTGCTACCTCACACATTGTCCACCGCCTCCCTCTTCTTCTTCTTCTTCTTCTCTCTCTCTCTGCCACATGCAGAGTCTCACATTAATTCCCCCCTTTATTCTTGCGATATATTAGTCTCTCGCAAAAAAGCGCAGAACCTCGCTGTGCATGAACGCCGAGCCGCTCATTAATTCAGTGTCTGGTGACGACTTATTTTTCTTTTCTTCCCCCTCTCCGCCTCGTGAGCACCTCGTTCCCGTCCGCAGTGATTCCTCCCTCCGTCCGTCTCCCCTGCCCCGCCGTGGCGAATGGGGGGACGTCCGAGTCCGACTCGGCCGCTGTGCTTCACCTCCCGAACACTGAGTTTAGTTTGGAGATGATGATGATGCCTCGGGGGCGAGCAGATCCCACCCACCGCAGCCTTTTATGGCCTCGACAATGACAGTGCGCCGATTAGAGATGACTGTTGCTAAGGGATACGGGCATTAGATAGCCACTTGTTCGGCGACATAATTCCCGCACTCAGGGTGATTTGCAGAGTCGTCGGGAGATGATTCAATATTCAAGATTTGAATGTGTCCATTTCTCATTGCGGTGAAATGGTTTCCAGTGGGTGTCGAGATGATTGGAATGACAGAGACGGAGAATCTGTTATGATCAGATGCAGTCTGCTCTGTGGATTCTGCAAATCGCTTGGTGACTAAAGTGATCTCCCCCTACATCGTAATGGGCCACTGATGACTCGTGATCACCAATCTCTCGTGATCCCCGAATGTGTGAAGCGTTAGGCCAGAAACGCGAGTGGATTTGTGCGTCGCGGCGCTCCGCGGCTGAGTGGGGAAAGACAGATTATCATGGCTGAAAGCAACTTCAGAGGCTCCATCTCTTACACGGCAGGTTTCATGTCCCGGCTTTGAATATTATCTACAGGAGAGGGGGGGGGGGCTGTGGGCATTGTTGCTAGCTCCGGCTGTGTAATGTCAAATCGATACCTGGTGCGTCTCCGGTTTCGCAAATGAAAAATACAAGCAGATTTGATCAATGTACAAGAGGAATGTATGACCTCAGGGCTTCTTCTACCCTGGTAATACGACACGGCATAGCAGGGCCTCGGTGGCTGAACGGCCGAGGTTAATCTATGAGCCCAGATGACAATCGCAGGTTTGACTTATTCTTATTGACTGAATGAGCCAGACAAATCTATTGAATTAAATTATGCGGGAGGAGTTTTGCTTTCGAGCGGCTCAACAATTGAACACGGACACAGACGAGCCTCTGAGGTGTCACTCTCCCGTCAGGCTCGAAGCTGACAGTGACAGAACCCAACTTCAGAAACATTAAACCGTAGATTCACGGGATTTCCCAAGAGGGAAAGCCACAACCCGATGCGCTTGTTTGATGGGGTAATTCCCGCGTGACAAGTGGGAAAATACTGTGACATTCACTGTATTGAAAGTGTAACTTTCCATTATTTTTCACGCGGTGATTTACGCCGAGCCGGTAATTGCCTTTCATTAAAAAGAGATTATGGTTAATGTCGCCCGGCTCCGACGTGAGGAAGGTTGGGATTGATTTTTCCCTCCGCATTTCAATAATCCACTTTTAAATGTGTATTGTAAATTCATTTCACTGTACTGCTTCCCGAGTGTGTGCGCCAGAGCTGTCCCTGCTGGTGCGGTCGGTCACCAGTGAGTAACGCCCAAGGACATTTAGCCATTTGCTGTACAAGTGGCTGTAAGATGTAGCTGAAAATCTTTAAGATTCCCGAAACAAGCCATGAGAGTGGACTGTGAATACAAGATTTTATTTACATTTTTTTTGCCCCAAAACACAGTTTGGTCCAAAACAAACTTTCATAATCATGAAACACAGCAACTGACTAATGAGAGTCTTGGGAAATGAAAGGGTGCCATCATGCTGTCTTTTATTTAGTTACCTAGTCTCCCTTTAAGTGTGAAAATAAGTGGCGGTCCCCTTCCTAAAAAGTTCTCTACCCATATTAAAGGGTGACCTGCGAGGCCCCACTCTAAACAAAAGGCTCGCATTTGAGTCCGTGGTTGGATATGAAAGATGAAAAAAAAAAGCTTGGAACGCTGCCTGTTATGTTGCAGCAAGATATAAAAAGGGAAAGAAGTTTTTCCAAGTTAGATGATTTGTTCCCACAGGGCTCAGTGAGCAGTGCATATCATTTACTAGTTGCCAAATTTAGGGATTAAAAACAAAAAAAGAAAGAGGATTCTCATGGTACTGTATTACAATCTGCATTCCGGTATCCACAAAACGTCGGGCTGAGCCTCCGCCTCCAACGAGACGCACGGACTCACAGTGGCCGAGAGTAACAATGGGTTTGGACGCTCCTTGTCGAACGAGTGAAGCGAGGAATGTCCAACTTTATCACTCTGAACCAACGGGCGAAGTCCAAGTGCACAGGAGTTCACCGTCCAAGTTCTGACAAATCGCCCCAACGGTAATGAATTGTAGACGAGGTAAATGGCTGGTTAAATATGTTCATGTAATTTTCCATTTAGAATGAAGGCCTGTGATGAACAACACGTCCAGTTTTGTGCCCAACTGAACTCTGAAATTTTTATACCAAACTTTTTTTGGTATAGTTTGGACCAAAATTGCAGGAGGTTGAGACAGCATTTAACAATGAAAGAAGGAATAACGGGGCAGGAGAGAACAGAACATGAGCCGTCGTACCTCATGTGGGCAGGAGGAGACAAAATATGCAATTTTTGTTGGTGTTTGTTTTGCTGCGCAGCTTGGTGAAGACAAATGTGTTCACAATGTGGGTTCAAATTTTTCTTTTTGCAAGTCTGACTTGCAGCAAGGGTTAATATTTACACTCTTGACAGAAAGGACATCCTATATACAGTGTATGGGACAAGCACTATTACGTGACATATACAAAAAGAACATTAGGATGCATTGCAATATGTTCTGTGCAATATGACTTGTATAAGTAATGAATAGGGAAACATTCATATTTTATTAAATACAGAAATGCACATCGTTTTTTTCTCGACTTAACTTTAATTTTACATTATGCCTGACACACACACACACACACACACACACACACACACACACACACACACACACACACACACACACACACACACATTCACTCAGTCGTTTTCATCAGTCTCACATATCATGTGACATAGCATCCTGAAAATGCATCTCTCCATGATGCATTCAGTGTCAGGGCTGCTCTAATATTGTTTCAGTGAATATTCACACAGTCAGCCCGATTACTCAATTATTGCTCAGATATATGGAGGGATTTTTCGTGGAACTTATTTGACTGTGTTGTGACACCTTACCTGGTGTTCATCACTAGATAATTCATACTTCATATACTGAGCCTCGACAACACGTTAAGGTGATGAGATCGTTTACTGAGCCAGTGTTAGATTCATGCTGTGAATGTTAAAAGCATTTGTATGGGTTCACGTGGGAAATCCCCCTGAAGCAACACCACAGCCTTGTCGCTTTGCGAAAAATAGAATTGTTTGAGTTTCAGTACTTTTTGGCAACGTTTTTCTGAGGAAGATTTTGGAGATATCTCTAGACCGGGCCCCAAAATATTGTTATCAGCTCGTGTAAGCCTAATCATCGTGTCTCATTCTGTGTGTATGTCCAGCCATGTTCACAGAGGTGCCTCATGACATGACCGCCCAGAGAGGTCAGGACGTGGAAATGGCCTGCTCCTTCAGGGGGGCTGGAATGCCCTCGTATTCACTTGAGATCCAGTGGTGGTACATCAGGAACCATCTGGACTGGACGGACCGACAGCCCTGGACGACCAACGAGGTAGGTTTCAATTAATATCAATAATAGTATGTGGCTCGTTCGCGACCTTCATCACTGTCTGACCACTTGGGTTTCTCACCTCGTCAGCAGTTCCAAGGATTCATATTTTTCCAGATGTTTTCTCTCCAGGGAGGAGAATCACTTTGTCATATTTATATATCATTATTATTACAGTATATGTATATATATTGAATTGAATTGAAATACTTTATTTCGGAGAAAAAAAACATGCTTATCCAGTCCTACCCCCATTCTATACAGTAATAATTTGAATAATACTGATAATAATCAATAATCAATTGTTTCTATATCATATTCAAGTGTAGAACAAAAATAAAATAATTCACATCACAACAATATCTCCCTTAGTGTGCTTAAATTCACTTTCCTCATTCCTGCATCTTTCAAAAATCATTTCTTTGTACAGCATTTTGAACCGTCTATATATATATTTGTTTGTTTATTTGATGACAACAATGCACATCAATGAACATTAGTAGAAAATACCAATTGTAAATATACCAGTGTTAGGTAGAATGCTTTAATTTCCTTATTTCACACAACACTGAATGCAACACGGAGAAATGTGCACAAACCTATGGCTTTCCAACCCGACTACGTTAGTGTATTATTTGGTGGTATTGATAATTATAAAGGCAAAAGAACACCATTTATAGTTATATTACATGAGCAGCTCGAACCTGCCTATAGCTGTGAGGAGGAATCTTCATTGTCTTTAAAAGTATCTCCAATGCGAAGCTGTCGGCGGTGAGCGACCTGACACCAACCAGAGATTGTATATAGGCACCAGCATGCGTGACGGATCCATGCGTGATTTCCCAATGAGAGTGAATTTATATCTTTCAAAGCAATATTGATATTTGTGGTAACAAACAATGTACCATATACCGTATATGGTCAAAAGAATCCAGGTGAATCGATCGATTTATTTCTTATTTATTACCCTGCACACAAAGCCAGGAGCAGGGCATCGTTGTTATGTGGTATATTAACGGTAGGGTATGTAAAGTATGTTACCTACATTCAATTCAATTCAATTTTATTTGTATAGTGCCAAATCACAACAGACATTGTCTCAAGGCACTTAACATAGTGTACATTGAATGATGTGGACTATGTAATGGTCAAACACACGTAAGGAGACAGTATGTCCACCATCGTCCAGATAAATGCGTTTCCCGTCTTATGATGATTTAACAAAAGGATAAGGATTCAACTTTTTCTCGTTCTTTTTTATTCCCCCAGGTGGCTCCAGAGGAGGAGATGCCAAAGGATGCTACAAAGATAAGTGTGAGTTAACCACTATCTGCCATCGCAGTCTGAGAAAAGCCGTATCTGTGCCTTTGTGTTGTTATGATGAGACGGGGCACAAAGCCGTCATGGGTTGCATAAAAAAAAAAAAAATTGTTCTGGATGATCCGCAGATGTTTTTCCCCGTGCCGTATTATACACAAGGATTTGATTTTCACTCTGAGTGCAGTGAACGCTCCAGACGACAGACACGTCAACATGTTCCCTTTTGTCCGTGATGGGTTCGTAGAATCCCGGTGTCAGCCAAATAATCCCAAAGTATTAACAGTGAGTGGGACAGGCACGGGAAGTCAGCAGAACTTTTTAATAAGTCCTCCGGTGTCCACGGAGATGTGTAGCAACACACCCGGGCGAACAGTTTCTCACAACAAGCAGGGAGAGGTGTTTTACAGAGGAAGACAGCGCAACCCATACAGTGTGATAACTCCAAATTATGATAATTAACCGCAACGTGAGCTGAATGGAACTGCCTATCCACTCCGACATAAACCTTTTGTTCTGTCCGCCAACTTCACAGTTACAAAAATGAGCAACAATTATCTTAAAGGCATGTTTTGTATAAAAGCAGGAAATATATATATATATATGAAGATATATAGAGTTACCAATACTAGATATTGTTGATATCATTGTTCTCTCTCCTCACTCCCACCAGGATAGCTGCTGCTTATTCCCTGTAATGAAGGCACCAGCTGTGGTTCGGGTGACTGACTGTGTGTGTGTGTGTGTGTGTGTGTGTGTGTGTGTGTGTGTGTGTGTGTGTGTGTGTGTGTGTGTGTGTGTGTGTGTGTGTGTGTGTGTGTGTGTGTGTGTGTGTGTGTGTGTGTGTGTGTGTGTGTGTGTGTGTGTGTGTGTGTGTGTGTGTGTGTGGAGCCGAGCACTGCAGGCTGTACAGCTGGAAAATCATTATGAGCTTTCTGTGCATAATGGATGTTGGCCCACATCCATTTAGTCAAACAAAAAACATGGTAGCTACTCGCACATATGCCGATACACAGGCCAATGATGAATGTGGCGCCACAAAACATCATCATTTGCAAAGCTTTTACATACAGTACGCCCACAAACACGCGCAGGGGACCGTCTGCAGCGCGCGCGCGCGCACACACACACACACACACACACACACACAATCCAGCATCTACTGCCGTCACGGGGAGGAAGGTGGGTGATAAACGAAGTCGTATTTATATCTCGGTGCGTCACATCCCCAGCCTCTCGTCGTCCCGACGGTTTGGGTCTGTGAACTTGCAAAGCTTCGAGGTTGTGGTTCTCTTCATACTTTCAAAGCCGCAAATAGAATTCGCGAAGCGGCGCCTTTGCCTGAGTTTGTGTGAGTGTTTGGCTGAGAGGAGGAGGAGGAGGAGGACGAGGAGGAGGCGCAGCTGTGGAGTGTATCCAGGCTCCGCTGCCGAAGTGATCTCAGCATCACACCACAATACCGTAGCCTTTCATTCTTTATTCAGTATCTATCTGTCTGCATAGATATGCTCAGCTCTTTTCCCCTCTAAACATAGCAAAGCCTAATTTATGATACGCATTATAGATTATCACTGTAAAATTGTTCAGCGGGTGGCTTACCGGCAAGTGCAGACTCATCTCATGTTTGACTGAATTCGCATGCTTAGAAAGATGCTACCACCAGGAACGGAAAAGAGTTGCAGTGATTTGCTTTCTTGGTAAGAAGTGAGGACTGATGAGAGGAGTGAGTGACAGACAGATAGGGAGTGACGCTGGAGCAGCCAATAAGAAAATAAGAAAATTTAGAAAAAATATATATTTTTTATGCTCATTCTGGGAGAAATTTAAAGGATTTAGTTCATATTTTCTTTCTAAATCAAAAGTTGAATCTATAATCGATGAAATGTAGCCTCGCTTAATTCAGTACGCTTTTGTCTCCGCAGCCTTTCTTGGTCTGGTGCAACCAGTAGCTCACGGTGAAAAAATGATGTCCACGTCTGCTTTCTCTGGCAGGTTGTGAAGGTTGTAGGGAGCAACATCTCCCACAAACTCCGCCTCTCCCGGGTCAAGCCGTCCGACGAGGGCACCTACGAGTGCCGCGTCATCGACTTCAGCGGCGACGCGGGGGCCCGCCACCACCGCGTCCGGGCCTACCTGCAGGTGGTGCCGCCGGGCGACATCATCGACGGCGCGCACGGCGACAACTTCGAGGCCGCGGACGAGACCAAGAGAGGAGGGGGCGACGGGGATTCTCACGGCCACCACCAGAACCACGGGCACCACCAGGAGCACAGCAAGCGGCCCTCGTCGCCGGCTCGCCACGGCGGCGGCGGCGGCGGCGGTCAGCAGCAGAGCGCAGGCAGAGAGCTGAGGAAGAGGGACGCGGACAGTGACCACGGCGACAATGACTGCACCAACGAGCCGAGCTGCGCGCCGTAGACGACGGCCCGCCACCGCCTGAGCGATGCATTGCACGGGGATTGCGTAACGCGATGAGTGTCACAGCACAAAAAAAGCTACTCTTCCCACACAGTGTGTAGGCCCTTTGCACAAATCCAGAATCCATAGGAATGTACAGAACGGCTTGTTCCGTGCTCGCCCGCTGAAAGCCTGTGCAGGGGAATTTAGCTTTTTTCTTGCTGGGTCGTGGTTGGACCGCTCACCGTCCATGACATTCAGCGAAAAAAAAGCGGGTGCTGACACGCACAGTAGATCCCGGCGGCTCCACTGTTCCTGGTCTCAGCACCATCACAAAAAAATTAAAACAAAGACTCTTGCTCCTACTCTAACCCCATGCTGTGTTCCACTCTTTAGATACTGTAAATGACACGACCCTGCTTTCACGCTCATAATCCTCCCACTTGCCTCACGCTGTCATTCGATGCACTCTCGGAAAGCAAAAAGTGTCACCTAATATTATACCTTTTGAAACCGGGCGTGTTCCCTGTAAAAGGAAATGTTCCTTTAATTCTGAGAGTGCGCCGGATGAAACTCGACCGCCACTAATTCGTTCCCTCGGAAATCTTTACCTGTTGCTTTGTACCCAGAGCAAAAGCTTCATTACACCTTTTTTTTGTTGTGCACCCAAATGATGGACACGACTATGACGCAGAACTCGTACACACCCGATGTTCGGCCAGTTAGTAGCTTGCGATTAAGCGGAAAAAGAGGAAATTCTTCAGCAGGAATTCGTCGAAAGATCCCAGGGTAGCAGTGATCATCAGGGACGGACAAGTCCTCTTTTAAATCGGGATCTCGGTGCACGGTGCTCATCGATCATTTAAAAAAAAACCCCGCCTCAATCCCCTCCCCGCTACAGGCCTCTGAAGCCACTCTGTAAATACGACTTGTATAATATGAAACAAAGTGAGTGCATGTCCAGTTAATTTTCTTAACAGACTTTTTCAACCAACCACACACAAAGACAGCGAGTTAGTCAAAGGATATTTCTGTCATCTTTTTTGATTTGGTGCAATTAAAAAAAGAGTCCATCCTGTTCTCTTCTTCTTGTTCTGTTTGGGAAAGTCTTGTCAAATATGAGATCTTTTTTTTTTTTTCCTTCTGATGCTTCGCCGCTCTACAAAAGTGCTGTACAGACAGATGAATGGCGCCTTCTCTTCATAGCTGCTCAGAGAGGGGGGTTTTTCCCTAATGTATCTTAGTACGCGCTCGATGTGCGGGGGCTGCAAACATGAGTGTTACCGTATTTTAATGAGCCTGAACACAGGCGTCATTTTAGTTGGGGTCTGAAAAAGGTTTGACGGGCCCTTTCTAACTTCTGCCGGGGTTTTTTTTTTGGTAACTTGATGATGTCTCCGCATAGATTGCTTTGTGCGTGAGGCGCCCGCCTCGTCTGTAGAGGGTCCCCGTGAGCGGACAGCGTGGGACGAATGCTTCGACCCCGCGGGGGGGTCCAACGGGACAAAGTGACGGCGGGTGACAAACTGGACGAAGCCTTTCTCACCCTGTGCGAGTGAAGACTGAGAAGGGGAGTGTCGATGGCGAAACGCGGCGATTGGCTGTCCACAGTGCCCCCGAGATGTAAGTCTGTCTCAAGGCCACGAGGAGCTTTTCTCCTTTGCCGAAGTGTCCCACTCGTAGACCGGGAGGCCAGTGGCCAGTGGGAATTGGTTTCGTCTTTTCAACCGGTAACTTTGATTTGATGTTTTGTACAGAAGAGCTCACTGTTGGAACAACAGCAACAAAAATGAAGCGGGATAATGTACATTTCTTCTAGAATGTTTGGTCTCACGCTCAGTGTATGCCTTTATCAAATGAAATAAATTGTATATGAAACAACAGCTGATCTTGTTCCCGTTGATTTGGAGATGTACTACATGTACTACCTATTCATATCCGAGGGGTTATTGGGGCGTTTGTTCGGGTCTAAGTCCGCTGCGGTTCAGCCTGGGGCTTCTGCTGCTGCTGTGTGTCTGTCCGTGTGCGTTAAGGAGAAATGATATTAGGCGGTTGCCTTGTGTGTAATAGGTGCTGCCAAAGCATCTCGCATCTCGCCCCTCCTCCTCCTCCTCCTCTTCCCATCGCTGCTGATGACTAATGGTGCTGTTGTAGGCCGTGGCAGCAGGATAAATAGCAACAGCACAGGACGAGATAAAGAGGCGCTGTGCTGCGCTCACCAGAGTTAAGTTAGGCCAGCTAAATACAAAACACTTGGCAATCTTGTGTCCCCCCCCCCCCCCCCCCCCCCCCCCCCAAACACACACACTAGAAGGCTCATACATTCATTATGGAGCAATGAGGTGTGGAGGGTCGTGAGGTGATGCGATAATGGAGGGGGGGCCTCCTGTTTCCTTCACTTATACATGTCCTGAACCCCCCGCAGTGCCGAGTGATAACGCGCGCAATGATGGATTGGCCGGTATCCCCTCCGACTTCTCCGTAGTTGCACAGTCTCACGTGGTGTGGCTGTGCCAGGGTCGCTCAAAGCTTTAGTGATGGGACTCTCCGAAACGGGGTTCCACCATCTTTTACTCAGCCTCACCTGACGAGTCCGGTATTTACTCTGTATTTTACTAATCACGGCAAATGTCACGAAAAGACCAAAACCGACAATGCGTTAGTCTAATCGGTTCCTGCAGAACACATACATCTTGAAAAATGGGTCGCATGCAGTATATGGAGTTATTTCTTTAAGGCCGTTTATAAAACATCTGGGCATCTGTAGTTTTTAGCAAATGCGACTCTGTTCCACTTTACTGGCCACAAATTACTGTCATTATTAAATGTATACATGGTATCAATAAAGCATGTAGTGAGTACCTATACAGAGACTAATAGAAGTGTTCAGTAATGAGTGCAGGGGGAGGAGACAAACGGTCAGGAGACAAGGGGCCGACAACTTTGCTTCTTTGAGAGCGACACTGCATTTTTCGAAATTACTGATTATGACTTAATTACTGTACAGAGTGCAGTAATGTCATTACTGGGTAATAAGGCAGGAAAAATAGGGGAAACAGGATAATAGAGTTGATACTGCAACAAAATGAGGTATGCTAATTAATATTTAAGAGGAGTGATAAATGTTAAACAGCTATTACAGTTTTTCCATATTGTGAATTACCATAGTAAGAGAGAGGAACAAAAAATACAACCTTATGTACCTTTTATGTTACACCGCTGACTTTGGTACAGAAGTACAGGGATTTGATTCTTGGCCCCCCAAAAAATAATCCAGTTTGGGCCCTTCCTCTGATATGTAACTAATTGTTGTGAGTCGCAAAGTGGTCAAAAAGAATCAGCAAATGAATGTAATGTTATTCTGCAACAATATGGCTCGGTGTTTCGGTGCTTAGATAGGTTGGAACAAACGTTTAAACGACGAGAGGAATAGGACAAAGAATATCAGGCTTGAGTAACGTTAACAATTCAAAATATCTTATATTACCAACCTAATCCCTTTTATTGAATCTTGATGGGACCTAGATATGTTAAAGGTGACATTATGCTAAAATTCAGGTTCTTACCCCCCAAAAAGAGTCCAACTGTGACATCACAGTGGGAGAGAAATCTGAACCAGTTGTTCAGAGCCGGGATGTAGGGTTTAGCCATCTCACAAATAATGACAGGGTGGTCTTCTTTTTTTTTTTTGGGCTGTGGGCCGGCAGGCTCCACAGATACACACATTAAGTGCACAAACACTGTTAAGGTTATTTTTGCATAATATGTCACCTTTAAAATAGATTACATAAGCCTGCAGCCTCCGTCTTTCCATCTTGGGAAGAAACTTTTGTAAAAATGCCCACCCACTGTACACATTGCAAAATAGGATCAAAAGTAAACTTATTATAAACAAACTGTCAGTCTCATTAATTTGATACAATTCTATCAAAAACTTTATCTGTAAGGGACCTCCTCAGGAAGGGCAGGGTATCATTTTATGTTTGTATTTTTTTATCTTTACTTTGAGGAATATGAACATGTTTCTCTTTAAAACCCTCATTATTATTTAACCGTTAGAAATTTCTGAATGGTGCCTCAACACAAGCAGCTCTACATGACACCGTCATCTGAATATCAATTGACTTTATTAACGAATGATTCAAATCAGCAAGGTAGCTGAGAATAAGGCATTTCTTCAGCAAATCTAGAAATAACGAGAAGGAATGGAAAACACATTTGCATTTACAGCACATGTCAGTGCCTTGACATGAAAAGAAAATCATAAGCACTGTCAAAGTGCAGCATGTCTCCCTAACGCAAGAGACCTGTCAGAAGTGTTCCTGGCTTCGACACCTGCAGCGGCTGGGAGATGCTTCATTGCCATTTTCCCTTTCAACCCCGCTGCTTATCAGAGCCGCGTACACCACCAAGGTTATCACAGCCTGCATCTAAAGGCTGTTCTCTCCGGCGCCATTGTCAGATTTCCATTCGGTTAACTGACTTGTTGGGAGTCAGCGGTTCAGAGAGCCGTCAGCGTCAGAGACGAGTCAATCACATCCGTCGGCAGCTCATTGGCCGATCCTCCGGTCGTGGTCGTACTCCTCCCTCAGCAGTCTCAGCACGTTGTCCGAGCACTCGTCCCTCGGCCTGCCCATCCCGCTCAGCTGCACGGGCAGGAGGTCGGGGTGGGGCGGCTCGTAGGAGGACGGGCAGTGGAGCTCGTTCAGCGTGAACCAGAGGGCGTCGGCGTCCACCTGGATTAGGTGTCGGAAAACGCTGCGGGGGAGGAGCGAGAGAAACACGGGAGGAGGATTAGCTTTGCGCTGTGTTTTTTGCTCAAGTGCATAATATCTGTGGTGGCGGGGGGGGGGGGGGAAGAGAACATTTCATTGTAATCCAAAGTGACAGGGTGAGCAGAACACAGCGGGCTGACTGGCTTTAGTGTGCTGTCCCAAAGTTTGACTATAAGCTCATTAAGGCAACACTGCCCTCCTCCTGAAGGCTCAGTATCAAACCTTCAGCTTGTTTTTTTTATTACCAGCACGCAGGAGGTTTCAGTCCTGTTTGTTTCATAATTAAGATATATTTAAGTACTTGTTCTCCTAAATAAATTGTATTTAAAGTTATAACAGACAAACACTAAAGACATCAACAACCATTCCAAAAGATAAACGCAAAATTCCCCTCAGAAATCTCTGATCTCTTTGTCGCTCAGCTCTCTTCGCCTCTCCAGCCACTAAAAAGTCTGCCTCCTCTTCCTCTGTTGTCTGCCAGTCCCTCTTATCTTGTCTGTCTATTGTAATACACACACTCTCCTCCCGTCTTCATCATTAAAACTTGACAGCTTCATTCACAGTCTCAGCTCCGTGGAATAGACCTGAACTCCAACAAATGAAACCCGGTGAGCGCCAGCTCGTAAACACTGCGCACCGCGCACGTTCAAGCCTTCACAACCCTCCACAATACAGAGAACACAACCCGATACATCTACTAATCAATCCTCATGTATTCTGACTGCAAAATAAACAGACTTCAACACCTTGGACTTTTTCGGTTTCGAGTGAGAAACTTTCAAATATGGTGGAGATAAAGCCCTGCTGCATGTCAACAATTACTTTTTGGCAATAGACACTTTAACTTTAACTTATCATTTTGAATGAGAAAAAGTCAGACTACATATAGACAGCTTTCATTTTAACTTGCTTGTAACAATTCGCTATTTGCAGAGTAGCGCACTATGTTAGTGTATGACAGCGGAGGTGAATGAGAGACTGAATGTAGACAGAGCAGATTGAAATATAACTTTTCGACAAAAAAAAGCGATGTAGTTCCTTGATAAACAAAACACTATTTTTCCGACTTTTCTTCTCATCGATTTGCAACTTTAATCTCGTAAATTTGTGAGTTTTTTATCCATATATTTGCTACTTTTTTCAAGTAAATTAACCACTTTAATCTCAGAGAATATCCGAGTTTGTATCCTCCTGAAATTTACGACTTTAATGTCAGAATTGTCAGAGTTTTTTTCTCGAAATATTACCAGCCAGACGTAGCGAGTATTAAAGTATTAAAGTAAATGTGGTTAGTGTTGGCACTACTGCCATGGGCTACAGTAATTGGTCACCTTAGGCAGGCCTCTTGCAGCCGGATGGGTTGCCTGCAGCTCAGGTAGGGCAGGCAGGCTTCACAGACAGCATCCAGATCTGCTTCACCTGAGGAAACCGAACACACGTTAACATTTCATCCTGTCGTTCAAAAAGACAAAAACCCATTGTAGAATACGTAGTACATACTGAACTTGGGAGAAACAAGAGATTTTTATGTAATTTAGATGTAAACCTATTTGCAGACACAAAATTCAGAAGAATATCATAAATCACAGTGGAAATCAGTCTAGAAAATATATATGCCATACCGACTTTAAATATGGTTACTGTCTTATGTTTGTTTTCTTAATGGCATTTGCACAAAAAGAGGAAATTGACACTCCTCGAATCCAACTGATCAAAGAAACGTGAGATGCGATCACAGATCCCAGCACATGGCGTAGCTCGGCTTGGTGGTAGATTGGATCGAGGAGGTAGAGGGATAAAAAAAAAAAGAAGATGAAAGAGCAGGAAAAAAAAATAGATCATTTCTGGACTTTACCTTTTCTAACTCCTAATGAGCTGAGGGAAACTGCTGAGATGGCTGAGGAGGAGGGGGAAAAAAATCATAGCAGGATGTTTCCACATCTCTGGATTTCACACCTGAGAACCTGCCTTTGTTCTCCTTCCTCCCCACCACCCGCTGGAACTTTCATGACCTCGCCACGCAGCTCCCGCCCTCTCCATCCACTCCCGTCATCTGCTCTTCCTGTATCTCTCTCGCGCGCGCTCCATCCTCCCCGGCTGAGTTTTAGTGATTCCCTGAGCTGCAAACTGGGCTGCCTTTCAAGCCTCATTTCAAAACATGTCCCTCGCTCCCTCTCTGCCTACTCCCATTTGCCAATTCAACCCACGCTCGGCCTTGGACCGGGCCTGCCCACTGTGTGTCAAGAATAAAAGCAGCAGTGCACATTTCAGAGTTAAACAGGATTATTTAGCAACTGCCTTTTATCCCTCTCTCTCGCAGCACTCGTAGCGTAAAGTCTTTTGCGGAATGGGGATGCTCGGAGGGGCAGCGGCGAGAAATACCAAACGGGAGAGGACCGGGTTGGAATTTGTGGTAAAACAACAACAGGGTGGAATTGGAGCTGAAGCTACAATTAGAGCTGAAATGTATTATTTGCTTCAGTCACTTGGTGTTTCTGTCCTTCCCTCCCTGCAACTGAGGCTCTGTAATTGGCTTGCTGCGAGCGTCCCAGAGGAAAGCTGTAGCCGAATCGGTATTCACACGAGTGAGGCTGCAGCCGCTCACTGTTTCCCCTCCTGCTCTTTCACATTCTCTCCATTCTTCAACACAAGAGTCTCTCCCCTTCCTCGCTGCAGCGTCAAGTGCCAGTGCGAAAAAAAAATCAAGCACGAGGATCTTTACGAGCATAAACTGGACTCATTTAAGGTGACGGGAAAGCGATGTTTTCTATGATACATTCCATTCATATGAGGGTTGTCATTACAACACGGCAAGCAAGGGAGTGATGCTGCTGCAGTTATCTTTCACTATTCATCATTTGTCTTAGGGATAGTGCTATGTTCAGCTTGAATATTACAACAAATGTTTTGATTTAGGTTCATTCTGAAATGATCCTTTGACCTTTTGAAGTTATTTCCATGATTCATTCAGGTAAAAACTAGGCTAACGAAACCTCCATACAAATAAAGTGGAGCAAGCCAAATATATCGCCCTACAAAGATTGATCTCAGAGACTGGACGTCACTACAAGGGTCAAGTGAGGAGAACACAGAAGAACGTCCTTCTTGTTGTTGTTGTTGTTGTTGTTGTTGCACAAAAGACTTGTAGAGAGGAATATCAACATTGACCAATGAGTAAATTCGCTGACTTTCAGAAGGTGAGGGGAATGCAAAGAAACTATCTCTGGAAATCAAGTCCTGCTCAGTAATTTACAACACTGCCCTCACTCTAACACACCGCTGAAGAAGTCACAGCTTTTATTATTTTTCATCATCAGGATTTACAGACAAAATACTGCCACGCTACACTATTTTTCGTCCTATGGAGACTTAACCACGCAGCTGATGAACCCGTCATACAGACACAGTGTGGAGGTTTTTCATTAGAGTTGACTGGTACAGTACCTGCTGTGGCAGTGACCGATATCAAACCACTATCAAAGCGAGAACCCAGTGTGACATATTAAACCCAATTGTGAACAGAACTGTATTATTAAAATCCTGATGATGTTATTGTTTAATTTTTTCAAGAACCTTGAAAAAAACACAAAGAAGCGAAGAGCATCTGATGGTAAAAAGTAAAAAAAAAAAGGCAGAGATTTATCTACACCGACAACCAGAGCCGCTACGATGCTGGGACATTCTGTGGAAACCTGGAGAGCTCAACCTGCAGATCAACCTGGAGATTCCACAGTATGTTGTTTTTTGGAAAGGCAAGTACTACAAAGTCAAAGTCTTACTGTGTAACATCAGAATATATTCTTGTTTCCCCACTGTGGACTTGTGGAAACACTTAATTTATAATTACAATATATAAGAATAATCCAGACGCAAAGAAGAAGGAGAGAATTAAAAAGTTGTTGTTTAAAAAGTACAAATTAAATGGATTATTCTATCATGATGATAAAACTTTTTTTAAACTGCTGTGGTGGGCAGAACAGAGAGAAAACAGAACATCTGACAAATTATCAAAGTTCTTTTTTATGATGCGCTAATGTGTCTATTTACACGTCCAGCAAACATCGGAGATATCAGAGACGAGTTTCCGGCCACCTGGTGAATCTAAGTCCACCATTCCCTCTCCTCTCCTCACTGTTCCGCTCTGGTCTCTGCCAACTCCTGAGGGACACAGATGGCTCTTTAGCTACTGAATGCTGATACTAGTGCCGAGTAAGGAGTGAATATGAAAGAGGAAATATGGACCACCAGAAATATTTCTTGTTGGTGTAGTAAAAAGCTGAATCGCACAATGACAACCGTGGTTTGTGAGCGGTGTTCAGTGGGTGGGTGGAGTTGCTTCTTCGACTCTGCTTGGCTAGGGTTAGGGTTAGGGTTAGTTTAGGAGTTTATGTCAAACAAGGTCCTGTTGTGATCACGACAGTTCAGATATGTTTCACATACACAAGCGAGCTGTTGTTCTTACTGTAAATGGTATTTAAAAAAATATATTTTTCTTTAAAATCTACGATTTTACCTTTAAACCCTTCATACTTTGGCAATTTGGAATTCCCTGTTCCCTCTGCACTACGTATTCCTACTGTTGCCCTGGGGAGAGCTGCGGACAACCTTTGCTATCTTTGTGACACATGGCGTCACCAGCCGCTAACTTTTCATCCGTCGGTGATGAGCCTTGGCATGGGGGGTGTAACATGTGTGAAGTTCACACGTCATCACCAAGGCAACCAGGCTGCAGATACCACTACTCCAAATCACAGATTTTTGTGGTGGTGGACAGAAATTTAATACCTGTTCAAACCCCTAAAAACTGTTGTTTTTTTCCACTTTTAAAATCATAATTAAAAAGTAAAGAGTCCTTTGGAATCAGAGCTGATTTTCTCACTGCGACCACTCAACCAACCGGCTCTCACATTCTCATTGTCCTTGGCAACTAAAAGTGATTGCAATTACCACTTGATAAAAGGTAATTTTCACTGCAATCTTCATCACTGATTGCAACCGCCACTTTCAACTGTAGGTGATGCTCTTGGTATTTTCCTGACACAGAAGAATAAAATAACACACGCACAAATAAGTAGAAAAACCAAGATCCGGCAGGGAACTGTTCCCTTTCAGTTCCACTGTAAGTACCATGTCTCCCCTCGAGTATTTAGCAGTGTTGGAAAATTGGAGCAATCTGAGCCCACTGTGACTGTGACAGGGTTGTCGCGGCTTAATGAACATAATGACAGATGAAAAATTAGACAAGTGGCTCATAATTAGATCACTGCTAACACATCGGCGCCGAGCCCCCAGGCCATTCTGGAGGGACACTTTCAGTTGCGATAACAAAGCTGCATTGAGCACAAAATACACAACTCTGAGAAAGACATTACATGTCTGAGCTAAACAGTTGACTATCCCTTTTTTTCCTGTTGCATCTTGACTTGCTGATTGCTCTGCAGATTTATCAGCGTTGCTCGCCTAATTGTTCTTGAGGGAGAACAGTTGCTTGCAGCAGCTTTTATTTGCACTGCTATTAGATTGAGTAGCATCCGGTCTCTCAGTTGAAAGGGCGTTGAATCTGGTGAAACTGACTGCCCCATCCCAACTACAAGAGATCGACACACACCAGAAATAAACCTAATGTAATGTTATTCCACAGGGAGATGCGCTGAATTGTAAGTTTCCACAATTTTCATTTTTTCTTCAGGACTTCATGATAAAACAGAGCGGAGGGATTGAGATGCACTAACTCATGCTGTGGTTCTCCTGTCTGGTTCACACCCTTATCAAAAACTGCCACCTGGTGGTGAAAAAAGAAGTCCAACAGCCGTCTGATGGACATCTGAATGTCTTAATCCTGTTAAAGTGTGTGCTTGCGTGCATGCGTTTTTGATGGAGTCTTGGAAATGATGTTGCACTATTAGCTGGATGCAGAAAGGGTTTGACCACCAACCATCTCAATATAACATCAGCAAAATAATTTTAAGGGAATAACCCATAGATAATCAGAAAAATATCTGCCTGTTTCTTAAAAGTTGTTCACATGTTATTTATTTATTTAAGGTACTTAACTGTAACTGTGTAAGTCGCTGCTCTAAAAGTGTTAGTAATTAGTCATATATAGTTTCTCCAAAATTCAGCCTTTACACTAAGCTACATTGGCCAGACACTAACTACAGCTCTGTATTTAATGCACAAACACAAAATTAGTATCTTAGATCTTTTCATTTCACTCTCAGGAAGAAAGCTAGGAGTTTACAAGGTAAATACTTGTAGTGAATTAGTTTTTTCTTTCATAATTTCTTTTTTTGTAATCACCATTATTCTCTGTGCTATTGTCCTGAGAAACCAGTGTGTGTGTGTGTGTGTGTGTGTGTGTGTGTGTGTGTGTGTGTGTGCGTGTGTTTCTATTCTCTTACCCAGGTCCAGCCTCTGGCACAGTGAGCCCAGACCCTGCAGGACAGCCAGCTGCAGTTTGTAGGCCACAGTGTGCGGGTAGACAGGTCCGGCCTTGGCACTGACGGGAGCCTGACGCGCCAGCGAGGAGCTCAGCCTGGGAAGAACCTCCTTCGAAACCCTCCTCCTCAGGAAGTCGCCACAAGTTTCACCCAGGGTACACAGCACCTAGCAAAAAGACTCGGCATGTAATGAACACATGCAGCAAGTGTGATAAAAATGAAAGAAACTGTTCCTTTAGCATGTCCGTTAAAAACAAATCTGACAAATTACATTGTTTTATCGACTGGATGTGTAGTCAAAACTTGGACACGGCCGACAGCCGTAACACAGCTTGCCAGCAGCACACAGTGATTGAGGACAATTTACAAGCTAATTATGTGAAATTATTAAGAAGACGTGCTGAATCAGTTGAAACCTGTGCTCTGAGAAATTCATCAGGGAACAAAGCAGATGTTCTGAAATAGTTCAAACAATGAAACAGCCTGGCAACAGTGTGCATTATGTGAGACAATTCCTACTGAAGTGACAAAACACGAACCTTTCAATGATTCAATATGCAGACTTTTCAATATAACAAACCTGCAAAACTCATGCAATACAAAATGTGATTTCAGATTCATCAGAAATGCTGTCAGACCTGATCAACTGCAACACAAAATGAACTGATCCTGACAACATCACACTGAACAGTTGCTTAATAAACCTTTTGTGTTACTCACAATGTGAAGCTGCAGACGCTATTAACACATTCAAATATATATTTTCTTTTCTAAAGAATCGTAAAAGGATGACTAATGGATGAATAATTGAGAAAGTGGACTTGTGTCACACACCCTGAAGGCTCTGAGGACTGCTAAAGGCTCATCGGCCGTCAGTCTCTGCAGGAGGGCGGGCCAGCAGCGATGGGCCATAGGCAGCAGTTCATCTTCCTTCTCACTCAGTACACACACACAAAGCTCCAGCACGTCCAACACCTGAGAACAAAGACACACAGTGATATACAGTACATATACAATATACTGTATCTTAGCTTTTAGGCGATAAAGACTTTCCCTGCAGCTTCAATGGCTTAGATCTAACAAATAAGACAACACGAGATAGACACCAACTTTACAAGTTATATTAAATACGTCTTTAACCTCGTAAAAAAACACACCAAGAACCGAATCTCTGCCTTGTTGGAGGTCTTCTGTGAAATTTGACTGGCAATGACTCACGGTGAGGTTACTATGGTTTCCTTCTCTCTCTTACTGCTCATTTGACAACCACATTAAGGAAAAGAAAGTGAGAACAAATTGAGCAGCATTCCCTCATGTTGTCAGCAGGTCACAGAATTATTATCATGGAAATGGAGCTTATAGCTCAGAATGAGCCTGGGGTGGCAATAACCTGTTAGGTAGTTCTTTTGTCTGACTCACATGGGACCAGAGCTCTTACAGGCCCACGACTACAGAGCCTCCGTGTCTCTGTCTCTCTGCCGAGCATTACTTGATCATATTCCTTTCCTTCAAAATTATACTGAGGGTAATTATCATCATCAAAGCCAAAGGTCCCCGTCGCGCCACATCACACTACAGTCACTGTACCTTGAGTCGGACCCTGAGGCCGGGATTGGACAGCAGATGAATGCAGCGCTCCATAACATCTTTAGTGATGTTGAGGTGGGAGGGGAGCTCTGCTTTCACATCAGGACCAACAATATCGTCAACATCCTCACACTCTGTGGGAGGAGGGATTTCTGGAGAGACAGCGACCGTGCGGTCAGGTGGATGGGTTTCTGACAACCCAGTGTTGTCCATTTTATAGGTAATGCTTTATTGCTATTCATAAGGTGTCCTAACCTGATAAGAAGAATCTAGTTAAACATGCACCACGATGAGCAACCTGTAGTACGATGAAATATCATTATGTTGTTTTGTCCTGGGACAGAATTCATATTACCGAGGTCCTCGGTATCGTCCTCCTCTATTCCAATGCCCTCGGCCAGCTCTTTCTCTTTACGGTAATCCAGCAGGAACTGGCGGATGTTGAAGACTTCCTGCTCAGCGGAGGTCTGCTGGGGTCTGCCAGACTCATCGGCCCTTTTACAACTGGAGGGAAACCACCTCACTAACGGAGGACAATGAGACAAATGAAGGACAATGGGACAGGCTGTACAATCACAGGCGACACACGTAAAGCAATAATAAGAACATTTTCTTTATTTTGTCTGATGTTGGTTATCGCATGTCCTCTCAGGTCACCTGTAAATCAGCCTTTTCTTCACGATATCCAGGAATTTTCTTCTCTTGGATTTTGCAGCCTAAGCAAGTCTGAGTGTGTCATATGTTTTAAATGCTGTAGTGGATTCTTTATTTTTGTTTCTCGGTTTAAAAATGCAGTTCTCAACTACAGTAATTAGAATGCGACCTGTTTGTGAAAGGCCCAATAACTAGTGTGGTGCCGACTGCCGACATTCTGTGTGAATATTCACGACCTTGTGTTCAAACAATATTCACAATACACAATACTTTTATTCCTGTGAGGAATACAACACTGAAACAACATTTGACTTATAATGAGATAATAAACCTATCCACAGTATGAAACTCATTATTAAACTTGAAACCCATGATTTATCTTTAAACGACAACTGTAATACATTTGGGATACACTGGGGATTATAGAAAAATACAGTTCACCATTAAGAACAGTAAAATGTGCAATATACTTGGATTCTAGTATGTATGGTACTGCCTGGGTAAGATAGAGTTACCTTTTGATCCCAAACCATATAAAACAAATGAGTGGACAGCACTTTTGTAAACTCACCCAGTGCCTGCATCAGCGCGTGCAGCACAGAACAGAAAAGTGCCGCCGTGTGGTCGTAACTTAGATCCAGAGCCATCAGCACATCCTGAACGATGTCCCCGACCAGAGGCAGCAGGCTGCAGTCAGAGTGAGTCAACATCACTGTCAACACCCGCGGAGCCTGCCCAACAAGACGGAGATATGATGAAGCGCACGCTCAATGCCCAGCGGAGCACATGGAGACTCTCTTCGCCTGAAAGATACTGTAAACACTAGAGGAGTGGACACAAAACACATGACCTGGACCAGAGCCAAACTCTGATCACTTTAGACCTCACTTGACAATTCGCAAGACTCAACCTTATCCTTAACCTTCACAACACTGAATTAAACTTTTCTATTTGATTTGGATTAAATTGATATCAACTTCAGTTTTTTGTATTTTTTTAAAGTGCAGTTAATCATTTTTTTAAATTTTCCTGAAAACATACTTTGAATCAGACCAACAGCAGCTATTCACACTGAGTTTATGTGTGTGTGTGTGTGTATGTGTCAGTGCAGACCAGCAGACACAGATTAAATGTATATACTGTGATAGCATGTACTTTGCACACTTGATAAGTGTATTTGAAACTAACGATTTTTTTAACTTTTTTTTCTTTTTAATTACAAAACCAACTAAGGCTGGTTCACTGTGGTTGTTTGTGTCTTCTATGCTACTTTATTAATTTGTTGTGCCGCAGCGATTAGTTGATAATTGAAATGTAAATTAATTGTGACTGTTTATTCATTAAATATTTTAATTTATCAAGCAAAAACTTTTTCAAATTGATTACTCTAGTGTTTTGGACATCTGGTCCAACAAAACAAGCTGATAATTTATGACGGTAATTTGAAAACATTGCCTCCGTTTTCTTAGTTTTTATTCACCTGGGGATGCTGGTGGAGCCGCTGCAGGTTGAGGGAAATGTCATTGAGCAAGTAGTCAGAGTTCTCATTGATCAGCTCCTTCGGGGAGGGGTAGCCACAGGCTTCGCTGATGTCCCACATGGAGCCCAGCGCCGCCTGGCTGACCAGCAGAGTCTCCTCCCCAGCTTTCTCCAGTACAGGGTACAGTGATGTCATCAAGAGGGGACGAAAGTCACGCCCCAGAGCCTGGGAAAAGCAGGCGATGCCCTCGAGCTGGATACACAGCTGCCAGATGTTGCTGTTGAGCTGGTGAATGGTGGAGGTGGACGACGAGGGAGATGGGGAGCCAGACGAGGACGGAACCACTTGGAGAGAGTTTGGGTTGATGTTGCCGACATCTGTGTTGGATATGGAGAATGGGCTGGGTGGGCTGAGCAGCTACAGAAAGAGAGCACACAAAAAACAAAAACAGAGAAATTTAAGTGGAAAAATCGAATGAGTGGCCGGACAAGAAAGGCCTTACCCCAACCCAAAAGGAAATTGGGTTGGGGGATGAAGAAATATCAGCATATGCAGCTGGTTGTCTGCGATTTCTACCATTGTCATATTTATCCCATATTCTGGTCATGAGTGTAAATCATTTGATTTGAACCTAAGAGTCTCTTCAACATCCAGACCTTCCCTTAAAACGTGTGTATTTTTGTGTTTAGAGTCCTTTCTATTTGGTATCGTCTGTCCAGAGTCACCATGTTAGCTGGCAATGAACAACTGAAAGTTTTTCTACAAGCAAACATGAAATGAATCTTCCTCTGTCCGTCAGCTCGGTAATCCAGCCTTGAAAATTCCGAGCGGTTAGTTGAAACCCTGGAGCGGCTCCCTCCCTCCGCTCGCTCTGTTGGGAGCACGCAGCTCCGTCCAAGGCCTCCACAAAGTGTGGATGCATTTCTCAGTAACGCCTGGAGCGGTTGGGTATGGATTGAAGTGATCTGACCATGATCAAATTTAAATGCAGAGAGAATTGTGCAAGATGGGCTGCAAATGGACACACTCGAGTGGAAAATGTTCACGGAATGCAAAATGGGATGTAAATTTGAAGAATGAAATAGCAAAAGTATCACTTCACTTACAACAGTTCAGAAAATCATTCCATGAAAAGTGGACTCATCTGTTTTGTGTATTGATTGTTCACAGAGAATTTGCTCATCAGCAGATGTAGCTGACGATAATGCGAAATTCACAGACCAGTGCAACATCAACATTTTGAATTATCAAAGGACATTAAAGGAGTTGATTTTATCACAAGTCATACCAGTCTCATATGAAGCTAGAAAATATGACACTAGAGCCAGCAGCCGGTTAGCTTAGCTTAGCATTTAGACCGGAAGCAGGGGGACACGGCGAACCTTGTGTTGTCCAAAAGTAGAAAGTAGCAAAAGCATGCATCTCCCCAGTGACAACTCCAAATTTGACATTGTCTAGCTTTTCTTAGCTTTGCTACGAACTGGTTTTGAACTGTAACAGAGCAAAAACCAGGACAAAACATTCTCACCTGTTGGTCCTGTCGGTCTCTATCCGTCTCCTCGGTAACAGTAATCAGGTGCCAGTTGTTCAGACTGGTGTACTCTTCCATGACGGACTCCACTGCTGCCACAAGGTCTTCCTTGGTGGCAGAGGAGTGTGCGCGGCCCACACCTTCCAAACCCCGACTCTCTGTCGCCACGCCGATGCCCGCGGCGCCCCTGACAATCTCGTTCAGCACCATGGCAGCCTGCTTTCTGTACGCCGAAGACTGGCAGTACAGATCCAGAAAGTGATCGGTCAGCAGGTAAATGTTGCCATAGTAACCTAGGGATAGAAAGACAAAGTTAATTCTGGCGGGAGAGCTGTCAAAAAGGTGTCACATATATAAACATCATCCTTCAAAACGTTTAATTCTTCCTTTTTCTTTTTTTTATAATTTTATAGTAGATTGACTCTAGAGATATTAAGTACTGTTATGTATGCATGGAAATAAGAAAATTGGATGATTTTCATACAGCTTATTATCCCCGACGTTCATATTGAGCAGCACTCATACCTACAGTCCGACAGATCTCCGTGAGCACAGAGAGGATCTTGTCATCAGTGAAGTAGAGGAAATGCTTCCTCTGTACGTGAGCGGCGTAGCAATCAGGAGAGGCGGAGCCTGTTTCTACGGCGGAGCTGCGACTCCTTTCTTCTACGATGCAAACGTCCATCACATCAAGCTCCAGCACCTGTAGAGGCACACGGGAGTGTTTGTCTTGTGATGTAAGATGAATTGTTATTTCTCTGGACTGCGATTTGAGTTCGCCACCATGACATGACTAAAGATCAGGGAGCAGGAGAAGTCATACTCCATAGAGGGTCTGATATGAAACTGCCAATAGAAATTCGATAATAAATCTGTAATTAGCTTATTGACATAAATGGCCACACTAGTTAAATAGCAGTATGCTGGCGTTAATGGCTGATAAGGCCTCAGTGGTATGTGTATTCCTGTTTGCACCAGCACAAGCAGTAATGTAATGATAAGTAATGTATTACTAAATTAATCGCCAACTATTTTGATAATCAAGTAGTTTTTATGAAAAAAATACTCTGATATCAGCTTCTTAAATGAAAATATTTTCTGGTTTCTTTGCTCCTCTACGACAGTAAACGAAATATCTTTAGTGTGTGGACAAAACAGAACATCATGTTGGGGTTTGGAAAACACGATCGATATTTATAGGAAATAGTTAGTTGCAGCCCTAAGCCCCAAATTTCAATCTTGTTACCGTCGACTTTGCACATCCCGCCAGCACATGCGGTCACCCATAACAACCATGAAACTGGAAGCCACTATGTGTTTCACGTCTAAGTGGCAGGGGGCAAAATAAGGGAATAGAGAGCGCAGGATTGTAAATTTTCCAACAGATATGATTCTAATAGATTTTTCTTTAACACATATGGAGAGAATTATGAAAAAAGATTACAGGCAAAACCTCTGGATCGTTAGCTAGGATTCTATGAAAAACACTTAATTTGCCTCACACTTCCCGAACAGTATTCTGATACAAAGCTGCAAACATTACCTGCATCAAGGCTTTGGAAATCCTCTCCAGATGTGCGGCCGAGTTCAGCACCACAGAGACGAGCGGCCCCAGGACTTTTAGGTAGCCCAGAAACACGTTGAGGACAAACAGTTTCTGCTGGTCATCGGAGGTCCTCATCAGTCTGGGCAGGGAAGTGGCCAAAGAGTGGAGATTCTCTGAGAGCACGTCAGTGAAGGTACTGCTGCTTTCACTGGTACCATCACCACCACCGCTGCTGCGGCTGCTGCTCTGATTCTTCTGGGAAACCTCTCTGAGAGCAACCTCGCACCTATACGAGAGGAGAAAAGAGGAGTTTTATTCAACGTCTTGTTTTAATAAGTCTTGGCTTTGTTCTTTATTCCTCATAGAACATTTCAGTAAAAATCAAACCTCTCTCTGACTCTGGGCTCCTCATCATTGATTGCTCCCACCAGTGCCTCCAGGAGCGGCCCCACGCACTCTCCCAGCGACCGACTGCACCTGGCCAGCAGGTAGTCAGCCAGCTCCACCATCCCCAGCCGAACCCTCCAGTGACGGTGAGCGGAGGTGCAGGATACGATCTTCTTCAGCAGCACAGAAAGCTTCCCCGCTGTGCTCTTCACCCAGTGAGGTTGTCGATGGACCACCAGCTGTGAGACCCTGCCCAGGTCTGGCAAGAGAGTCTTTGAGGGCTCACTGGCCTCAAGCTGGGCATCTTCCATGACGAGCCCCACAGCACTGCACCAAACCTGAATGACAATGTGAGTGAAATAAGAGAGTTAAATGAGAGCAAATCGCTGTATTATATTTGTATACATATATAATCACCTTTTTGCTTTGTTGTTGTTGTGTTTAGTTTGCCATCGCCTTGCACACACTCAACATGTAATCAAACCATGTAAGAACAAAAGTGTCACTGGGAAACTTTTCCAAATATCAGTGCAACAACTATGATGACTGATTAATCATTTAAATAATTAATGACGCAAAAAAGCCTCCGTTGCTGTACCTTGTCAAATAAGAGGATTTGCTCCTCTTCTATCTTTTGTTAGCTCTGATTTTACTTCCGCCCCCCGTCTGTCGGTTTGTTTGTCAGTGAGTAACGCAGAAACAACATACAACGTATTCCACGAAACTTGGTGGAAGAATGGGACACGGGACAAGTAATAAGCCATTAAATTTTTATGCGGATGCATAAAAAAAGGGGTGGGTCCAGTATTTTTTGTTCATCACTAGGATCACTAAGATTCATGGATCTTGATTTTGAAATCTGATTTATTTAGGGGACTAATATCTACGAGTGTGTGCAATTTGGTGCAGCTTGATTGAATTTAAGGGTAGTGTTGGGAGAGCAATTCTAGGACCTGAGCACTGGGTACTAATATTATTTATCTTTTTTTTTTAAATATGAATTTCACAGCCTAGAATATTCAGGAAAGTAATCGACACAGTTATCGCTAATGAAGATAATGCTTCGTTGCAGCCTTGGTATATAATTATACCTACAACGGTAAATATTTATGTATACCTGTGTTGCATCAACTCAAAGACCATACTCTATACAAATCAAAAGCTGAGTAACATCTACTATACTCTACCTTGATGGCCCTGACTGTGACTGCATGTCCTTGTCTTAGATCTCCTGTAATGATCCTGGCTACAGCCGTAGTGATCCCAGGTAAGAATGAGGCCATTGTGCTGCCTATAGCACGTTGCTCCTCTGCGGACGGGACCACATGATCCTGAGTGCAGTCACACTGCAGAGTCAAAGCCTGGAGGCACTTCAGCGCCGCTGCCTGTATATCCCGGGATTTCACCTTCTCACCTAAAGCCAGCAGAAGCGATATGGCAGCTCCCAGTCCAGGCAGCATGGCCGGTTCGAAGAGTCTGACGAATATATCACCATAAGCGGCATGAAGCAGGGCATCCAGGCACCTCAGGACGGACAATTTCAGCTCCTCGGACGAATCAGCGGGTTTCCCGGGATCGGTTGGAGAGGAGAGGCAGAGGCAGAGCTCCGACAGGAGGTCGTGGAGGGTCTGCCAGCTCTGGACGCAGGTGTTCTCCAGGACGTGGCACATGGCCTCGGCCACAGCCTGCACCAGTTTGTCCTTCTTGGGCCCGGGAACTTTAAGAACAAAGCGAAGGGGGAAGAGGACATACTCTTGGAGCTGCTGTAACGTGGCGTCGTTGACTTCTTTTAACTGGCCGCTCAGTGTCTCCACGTTGGTCACAGAGGGCTGTCGGGTCAACAGGACACAGGCCGGGCGCAGGTAGGCAAATGCGATCTTTGGATCGCTGATCTGAGCCATGGTTGGAGTCATCACGATGGAGGTAACTTCAGCGAGGGAGCGTGGGGAAGAAGGGAAATGAGGATTAAACGATGTAATTACACATCTATTCAATCACTGTGAACACAAACCAAAACGAATGGTGTTCTTGAAGTTAAAGCATCATCTCTAAAAGTTGCTTTCCCCCTCCTACATGCTGGCAAATAAAAAAAAACTCATAATAAATTACAAATTTACAAGTCACCAACATTATTAATGGTTGTGGTTACTATCATGTCTTATTGTTGCCTTAAACTCTGTACTGACATCTGGATTTAAGTCTGATGTACCTAACAGTATTAGGTTAAAGACATGCAATGCTATTCAAAGGCCTCGTTGTCATTAACTTGTCCATAGAGACAAATATATATATATATATTTAAGTAAAGAAAAAGACCAGAATACCAGCAGAACAGCCACAGCACAGATGCAGTCTCTCTGTTAGCTGACAGCATCCAGCTGCAGCTCCACATGAGTCAACGAGCAGGCAGCTTACTGTACCGTCACATTACTGATATGAAGACCAGCCGCAGCGCGAGACGACACGCAGAAATAAAGAGCTTATCATTCTACATAGGAAAATTATAGAACCACCACCGATAAAGTTAATGAACTCTCGCAAACGGTACCGTCATTGCATCTGCGTCTACGTCGCACATCTTTGACGTAGGGCGAAAAAAGGAAGCACGACTTTGGCGGGGTTTTTTATCAAAATAAAAGCACAGAAAATGTTCCGCGTGAAAAAGAATAATCCGTCGAAGTATACTGAATGATAAACTGGGCTTTCATCGTAGATACGCGTGAATTGCGTCCAGTTAAGTGAAGCACAATCGATTTGGATTGAACATTTATGTTAGTGGTTGTCTCAATTATTTGACCAGTCTCTCAATCAATAGTGTTCTTCTTTAAAAAACAAAACAAAAAAAACAACTACCATATGAATTTTGATAGTCTTGTGAAAAATAACTCTCTTGACATAACTTTATAAACTAATTTAACACCAGTAGGCTGCATTTTTAACTTGACATTACTTAGCTGTCAATCCGCTGTCTAAAAATATTTGTTTTATTTTGAAGGAGAACACGTTTCACAACAGAAATCCACTCCGCCGTCACTTCTGCCAACTTGTACACTGAGCCGGTGTTTGTTTCTGGGCTATTCCTTATCCCTATCTGTATGTAACTATGAATTACTTATGTTTTATATTTGCAAATGGGTCTCGCTCTCTCGTTGCGGCAGTGGGCGTCGGACAACTGGCCTAACTGAGGAGGTAATGCTCGGGGTTGTTTGAGGCAGTTTGTGAAAGTTAGCTTAAAGACGGCTAACGTGCAGCTAACACTGGCAGTGGCGTGTCGCTGGCCCCGGCTGTTAGCCGTTCACAGCGAGGGTTAAAGTGGATGGCGCCTCCGCACCATACTGCAGCTTTACAGGGAAAACTCGCCAAACACATGTAGTCAGTGCTTGTATCAGCTAAATGGAAACATTTTTCTAAAACAACCCACAACTTATTTAGCGATCAATAGATGGTCCCTAAAATATGCCATTCAAAAAGGATTCAGAAAAGGACAGTTCAGATTACCTTGTGATGGAGCCACCTCCACTGTCCCTCCTCTGTTGATGTCTGCCACCTTGATTCCACTTTTCAAATCGCCCACCTTCTCTCCCATCAGTTGTCTCGGGACACCTTAGATGCTGTCCACATCTGCCCTGCCTTGTGCCAGCTGCCACTATGGATGAAGGAACCCTCGAGGCAGCCATCGCTGCCTATGGTGCCCAGTTGCAGCAGGTGGAGACGGCCCTGTCGGCTGGCCTGGACCCCTCCCAGCAGTCGGACCTGCTCAGACTCAAAGAGGACCTGTGTCAGCTGATAGAGCTCACCGAGGGCAGCCTGGTGTCCGTCAAGAAGAGTCGCCTTCTGGCCAGCCTCGAGGAGGGCAACGGCCTCCTGCAGGCGCACACCTCGGAGGCGGCAGGCGACACAAGCCGAGCCAACTGCAGTCTGGACCCCGAGTTCACCGCTTTTTACTCTGAGCTGGGGGAGTTTTCAGGCAGTGGCTCTGACACTAGAGAGAGGGACACGGAGGCGGGTGGTGGGGTAGAAGATGCTGATGAGGAGGAGGAGGAGGAAGAGGAAGATGCTCTCAGTGGTACCAAAGTAAGGGCACCCTACCGGACGACATGGGGAACGCTGGAGTATCACAACGCCATGGTGGTGGGGGCAGAACCGCCGGATGGAGAAGAGGCACAAGTTCGAGTGCTCTACGTCTACCCCACCCAGAAGTCCATGAAACCGTGCCCGTTCTATCTGGAGGACAAATGTCGCTTCCTAGATAATTGCAGGTAAAGTTCCAGTGTGTGGTTTTGTTGTTTGTTTGTTTTTTACATTTACATTTGCAGTTGTTGTATCAAGGGTTCTTTTTCCTATGGTGGCAAGAAATAATTTGAGAACCCTTTGGAATTACCCTAATTTATGAGTAAATGTGTCTTCAAATATGGTCAGATATTCATCTTGGTTACAATAATGAACAGACACCTTATTTTAGGTAAAAACAAACACCATCATTGCATTTTTTCTTGGCCATACGGAATATATCCTCGAATTATTCACAGCAGAGGTTGGAAAAAGTACGTGAACCCCTCAACCGATGGCATCGACAAAAGCTTCCTCGGAGTCGGGCGGTTGTAAACCTGGAGTCCAGTCTGTGAAACGAGATTGGATGTGTGGGTTAGAGCTACTTTAACTTTAAACAAAAACCCATCTGCTGATGTGAGCCATGCTCCACATAAGGGATCTCGGAAAGACTTGTGATCAAGAATTGTCGCTGGAAGGGTTAGAATGGGATTTCAAAGACTTTTAAATTTGCATCAGTCCACAGAAAAACTAAATGGAGACAAATTAGTTCTTTGGCTTCATGCAGCTAGTAGACTCAAGATCATTAGGTCTGTGTGTTATTATCTTAAACACATTGTGTCTTTGTCTATACCTGTGATGTAGATTTTATGACAAATCAATGCAGAAAACTCACATACTCTTTTTCTTGATGCTGCAGCTGCCTATTATTTTTGTGCAGGAGCAGATATAATCCAGCAAGTGTCACCCATTGACCGCATAATGCAGATATTTCCTGACCATGGCTATTTTCCTTTTACTGAAGATTTTCTCACGGTGAAGTGGTGTATGTGTCGGAGCTCAGAGAGTTTGTGGAGTGTGACCTCAGCAAACTCGAAGAAGGCTCGTCCTGCTTGGTTCGTCACGAGGACGGCATCTGGTACCCGGCGAAAATCAAAGGTATTCCAGTGACGTGGACAGTTTTAGACAAAGTGTATTAGTAAAATGAACAGAAGTCTGTCACCTTGTCAAAAAATGTGATGGACATTTTTCCGTTCATCGGATTGCAGTTGCACAATAAAAAAAAAACTGACTCGAATGCTTGCTCTCAATGTAGAAATCGACAGTGGTTTCTACACTGTGAAGTTTGACTCGCTGCTGATGAAAGACACTGTGGTCGAGGCTGACTGTGTCATCCCGCCCTTGAGAGAAGACGACCTGCTCTCCTCTGACTCCGACCTGGACGACTCTGGAGATGATGTGGCCTTTGCAAAAGGTGTGTACAAATATGTTTTGCCATTGCCAGAGTAATATTTGCACTAGTATTTGATATTTTGCAAAAAAACTGGTTGTAGTTTCATAAAACTGTTGTGGCCTTGTTTTTTAGGCCATTTCTTCCTGACAAATTAATCAACTGTCTCTACTTCCATTTTCACCTGTTGTCCAACAGTTATGGACTCTGCTGTGGAATCCATCATGTTGAACACAGCTGAATTTGGTGGCTGGGAGGCGCATACCAGAGGCATCGGATCCAAGCTTATGCTCAAAATGGGCTATGAATATGGGAAAGGTAAGTGTACAACTTTAACTACATTATATGTCAGTATCATTTATATTCAAACATTTATCAGAAAAATGTAATGTAATTTATGAAATATGTATTTTTCCTATTTAAGGATGTACATTAGAAATAGTCATGTGTTCCTCTTCCTCACTCCCATTCCCATTCGTCTTCACAGGCTTAGGAAAGATGCAGGAGGGTCGATTGGAGCCAGTCATGGCAGTGGTCCACCCTAAAGGTAAGTCTCTGGACCACTGTGCCGAGCTCACCCCGAGACCACGCACCCAGAGGAATGGAGCAAAAGACGGCACAGCGACGGGCCGGCCAAAGAAACGCAGGAAGCCTCGTGCTGCCAGAGGAGGGCGCCGCAACGTCTTTGACTTCCTCAACCACAAACTAGGCGGCAAGAGCGGCGATGGTGCTGAGGGGGGTGCTGCTGCGCCGTCGGCAGCGGCTGGCCTGGAGGCGTACAGGGGAGGGGAAGCCACCAAGAGGAGACTGAACGTGAAGCTGTTCCAGGCGGCTGAGAGGGTGTCCCAGACCGAGAGGGAGATCCAGAAACTGACCGAGTCGCTCAGTCGGCAAACAGGAGGGTTAGTACCGAGTTCAGTTTGTGTTTATTGTACATTTCCACATGTCAAACCATCAAAGTTTATTTGTCTAACCTGAATTCACAAATCACAATTTGCCCATGTGTAACGACTAAACAGAATAAGTTCAATTTTGAGGTACTTGTACTGTTCTTTATTCTCCTTCTTCGCCATTATAATTGGGGAAATTAGCGAAATACTGCTTTTTCACTCAACTACATATATTTGACCCAACTTGTTACTGTGCAGGTAGAAATCTTAACATTCAATGATAGGAATAGTTTATAAGATATGATGCTTTGCTTTAAATTAAACTAACTGTGTGTACAAGTAGAGCTGAAACTCTACAGCCTAATTGAGAGACAGTTAATAGGAAGCTATAATGAAATTGATCTAAGACATTTTTCATGCTAAATCATGTTTCTAAATTCTCAGATGTGAGTATTTCCTGCATTTCTTTGAATAAGTCTATATTTTAATCATTTTGACGTTAAACAAAACCATCGAAAAGATGAAAAAATGTTACTTAGTGATTTTTTTCTTGTTTTTTTTGTATCTCAATTTTCACCTAGCGATTAACGTAATCCGCAGACTGACCTCTGTGAAGGTTGCAAACTGACCTTAAACGAACCACGATGTCATTAATAATCAGTTAATAGCACAGATGTTCAGCAGCTTTCGTCACCTCCCTGGAGAATACAGACATATTAGCAACCATGGCATAGTATGTTAAGATACGGTATTCATGCACTGCTTACTCAAACTTTAAATTGGAAAAAAAAAAGATCATGTTGTTCATGTCAATTAAAAAAGTGATTAATTTGAATTGACAAATCTCACAAATAAATGCAAATAAGGAGCGGAGAGTCGAGGTTAGACGCTTGCTCTTTCGTGGCCAAGTTTCTTTCAAAAATGCAGCTCATCATCTTTCCCTGCTTCCTAATCTAATTGGTGGTTTTGTGGGGTTTTTTTTTCAAAAAAGCACATCCAGGGTGAAGCAGCTGGAAGAGAAGCTGTCAGCGGCCCGTCGGCTTCTGGCCCAGCAGAAAGCCCAGGAGCTGTCCGCCCAGAAAGAGCACAGGAAGGCGGACACGCACAAGAAGATGACCGAGTTCTAAGACCAGTTCTCTCAAAGACTTTTGAGGATTAGGGGAAGCACTGCTCGCCTGAAATATTAGTTCATTGTTCCAGTCATCGGTTATTTGCTACACTGTATTTTAAGGTAGTTTTTTTTCCAGCATTAAGTTTCACCACATCCTGGATATGAGCTGGCGATGAAGCCCATTTTCTGCAGAATGGATCAATTTTGACGAAGATCAGTTCTGTTTCTCATTTATTTTTCATGGACCGGGGCAGTTGTTCTGTTCAGGTTTAAACTGTACAATTCCCAATAATGTTGAAAACAGACATTTTTATTTGTGAAGAACATTTTCTCTCTGTGTATATTCCACACTAAAAACCATGTGTTTGGAAGAGCCACAGTGCCTTTTTTTTATCTCATTTTAGCCATTTACACCTTTACACAACAAACCATTTCTCTCCCATGCACACAATATGTATCGTGTTCTTTGTCGCACTGCTCTGGTTGAGGATACAGTCAATCTTACAGGGGCTGCTCTGATTGTATACCCAGACTTGGATGCTGACTGGTTCTTAAAATGACAACCGCTGGAGTTAGAAGACCTTTAGAGAGTCTTGGAAGTACGAGCCCCTTCGTTCGCCCACACCTGTTGCAAGCTCGTAGGTAGCATCTTTGAAGCTACGACCACAACCTCGCTATTAAATAATGAATTTGGAGAGAAGCTTGTCTTTTCTCTTAGATCGGACAATGTGCGTGGGTGATGGGCGGGTCGGGCAGAGACTGCATCTACACCCTGCTGCCTTTCCGACTCAGGTAAAGGTTGAAGTCGTGACCTTAGGAACCTCTGGATGAGGTCTTCTTTTTCAATGCCTTCTTTCATCTGATGGTCCTGATAACGGCAAATTTAAAAAAATAAATTCTAGTATTTTCTACCTGCATTCAAAACATTTTAATGACTACTTTCCAAAAAAAAAAGGCCAGCAAAAAAACAAAACAAAAGCTATGTTGAAGCTGAGTCCGTGAGAAATGGCAAGAAAAGCGGTGACCATCAGCAAGGGAAAGTGATAATAAGTACCTCATCATAAAAGCAAACCAGTGCACTCTGTAAATCATCCATGAGGTCTTAGGATGGACTGGTTTGTGCCGAGAGCAAGCATCACACGAGGGGGCTCATGAGCCCTCCAATAGCCTGAGGAAAACCCCGCTCATGCCGCCGCGTGTGAGTGGCAGCACTCCTAGATTGCTTTTGACGCGATATCACTGGATTTGCTGATCCTTGGGAGAGAGAGAGCGAGAGAGAGAGAAAAAATGGCGAAATGCAGTACGTGTGTTGATTTAATGGGATCCCTCGGGCTCTGCGGTTCGTGCTTTACCCCATATATGAGCCCTGGGCCTCTTGAGGATACAGCTGCCCAGCCGGCAGCAGCTTCGTGAGCGTGTTCGGGTCTAGGTGTGTGCGCGCGCTCCAGCAAGACGTCCGTCTCATGTATGTATTCAGACTGGCCTATTACGGGAGTGTTTTTGCTGCTAACTGGCACATCATCAGAGCCTGGATTGGGTGATTAAGGAAGTGTGATAGGAGAATTGATTGGGAGGCCACCGTGACAGATGTCTTACCTGGGAATTCGGTCTGCTCAACGAGGAGCCTCCAGGTTACAGGGGGTTGGCCCCTGAATGTTGGATGAAGGCTAACATTTGTAATGGTGTTTACCTGATTCTCTGTGGTACCAATTTACTAATGTCCATACATTCCTTTCTAACTGTGGAGATAACTGTGATGTATTTGTACCATTGGCCATTTTTGAATGCCTTTCTCAGATTGTTCAACGATCGTGGAGCTGGATCTGTTTTTACTTGCGACCTCAGTTGCTGTTCACGGAGTCCCCAAATTCATCGTGAGGCAACAGGACATTTTGCTAAATTTAACGGCAGCCATCTCATTAGTTGAAACATTCCCTGGAAGTCAGGAAAAAAATGTCAGGGCATCATCAAAGTCATCAGAATGCTTTATCCGGGAACCACGAATATCAATACAAAATATTTGTCAATCCGTCAGGTAAAGGTGAAGATGTTTTACAGTGTTAGTGAAAACTTCGACCTGCTGGCAGCACTGGAGGACCATGGATGTCTACACAAAATGTTTATGGTATTCCATCCAGTAGCTGAGATATTTCAGAGATGTGTTTGATGGACCGATCGCAGATACTTCCGCCCATGGACGCTGCTGGGCAAGTCGGGTTTCTTTGAGGTTTCTAATTTAAGTTCTGGCTACATTTACTCTTCCCCAGCTATTCTGAATTTTTGGTTATGTAAGACAAATGAAATTGTTACCAATACGCACAAGGATTTTGATAATATAAGCCACTGTGTGTGTGTGTGTGTGTGTGTGTGTGTGTGTGTGTGTGTGTGTGTGTGTGTGTGTGTGTGTGTGTGTGTGTGTGTGTGTGTGTGTGTGTGTGTGTGTGTGTGTGTGTGTGTGTGTGTGTGTGTGTGTGTGTGTGTGTGTGTGTGTGTGTGTGTGTGTGTGTGTCATCTTTTTGCAAAATGTGGAGATATCTGCCGTAGGGGGAACTTCCACAGAGGTGATGGAAGGCCGAGACCAAAGATGGGGTGTGGTCCGACCAAGGGAGCCAGAAGTAGGTAAGTGGCCATTGCCATCTCTTGACTGCAATTTCATAATAGGAGCAGGGTGTTCTTTGCCCAGTTGGCTTTGAGTCTTGGATGCAGATTCTGTTCTCCTATAAAAAATGTTGGCCAGACGCGCAGGTTTTCAAATAGCGACTTTTACTTTAAATGAAAGTGACTTTGTGAGAATCTCTCCAGCGTGCCTTGCACTATTCTTATTGGCACTAGACGGATGTGTGACTGTGGGCGTGCATGTAGAATTTGGAGTATGGTGTCTTCACACAAAACATACGACGAAAAATGGAATGCCTTACATCTAACGTAAGCTGCAAACATGGCATTGTCTTTAGTTAACGACAGTGTGTTGTTTTGTGGGATTTTCCCAGGAAAGAAGGACTTCGGGATGCAAAGGGGAAGGCAGCTTTGGGGGGATGAGGGGACAGGAGACAGTTGTCGAGGGCGACGGAGGAGCCGATCATGACAAATCGCTGGACTTAGCCATAGTTATTAAGTTGAAATTCCTCACCTTGTCTGAATGAATTAGTAAAACCCTGGTGTATGTGTCTGCAGACACAATCACTTAATCGAAATTAGAATTGAAGGTCAATTTTTTTGTCATCAAGGTAAATTTATTAACATGACATTTACAGTAGTGGTAATGAATAACTTTGTGTACTGGCATGGCATTTTCCATTGTCTTCTTGAGGCAGCCAATACGGAGGATCTTCATGGAGCTCCATCATCTGATTGTGTAATTTGCCATTGTACAAGTGTATAATACTGAAATTATGCATATGAAAATCTACGCTAAAAAAGGCAAGTCTTATCGTATAATGGAAATGAGTTTGTAGTTTCATAAAGACCGTCCTCATTTCATTTCGGAACTCAATTGACAATATTCCACACAGTATTGAGTCTCCAAAGGAAACCAGAGGGACAAATGGAAATTAATATCCGCTCATATGAGTCTTTGCTAACAGACAAAATGAAACTTTAACACATCTGGAGTTAAAATGTGTGTGTGTGTGTGAGAGAGAGAGAGAGTGAGAGAGAGAAATACACATTTAAGAAGCCAACGTCCTACTATGTATTTCATCCGGCGCTTTTCTCTGGAGATTACAAGCTAAAATCAATGAATAAATACATTCAGTAGCACTGTGGGTATTTCACCTTGTTTAGAGTGCTGTGTTTCCCTATTATGCTAAATTGCCATTTTTCTCCTGTCTATGATTTTACATAATGATCATTGGCTGCTCATCTGCTGAGGCAGTGGAAAAACAATAGCTTGTCGGCAGAGGTCAAAATCGAGGTCGTCACTTGTGGGAACTCAGGTGTAACGTTACGTGCTTTTGAATCCAAACAAATGTGTGGTTTCACTGGGGCGGAACAGCAGGATGCAGATTTAAGGGGAGCAGGATTGACGTAGCAAGGAGTTGATGATTTGCTGGTGAACATTGAATTTAATATTTCAAGGAATATATCAAGAGTTCAGAGATGCTACAGACATGATTCGATGTTATAGATCCTAGGATGCTGCAAAGCAGTTCCTCTGCATTGTTACTGTTGTTAGTACGATTCTCTTTGCACATTATGGTTTAGGCTTATGTTTTTAGTAAGAAGGACGGACTCTGAAAACCTGAGTACAATTTGAGCAGACTCGGCTATCTCAAGACACAAGATAAAACACCACCTTGTGTCTACAACACATACAAATACCTTAAAATGCAGATTTCTTCTTATTCCTCTCTTTTTCCCACTGGGAGTTATTAGTGGACTTGGAACGGAGGATTTGAAGGTATACAACCAACTGATATTCATGTTTCTTCATTGTAGCTTCAGTGTTTGTTTGTTGCTGTACTCATTGTTATTTATGTATGTGCCCATCTTACTTCAGACTACAGCTTCATCAAGATGTAAGAGAGACCACCTTTTAGGACAAAATTGTTAATTTAAAAAAACGAAAATTTTAATTCAAAAATGTAATTTATCCAGCCCTTTTTGGGGGTTTAGATTTATTTTTTTTATTGTACAGAAGAATAAATGAAAACAGAAAAATGGCGAAACATATAACTGTACAAGTGGTACAAAGTAAACCAGTGAGACACACACCTCAGACCATAGGAATTTTCAAGATAGGCACAGGGGAATTTAAAAAACAAAAACAAATCAAATCTGAACCCAAATGGTATGAAAGAACTACAACGCCATTAAAGTAAAGCATTCGAAATACATGTAGATAATACAGAAATGTAGAAGTTTTCAACATAGTGATAGATAAATACTTCATGTACATATCAAACATCAAAAGAATCTATTTTTTTTTTCCTTGTATTTCCAGGTTAACAAACAAAGTATAATATGTTTTTTTAATTCTGAAAATATCATTTAAAATTTAAATAAATATATTTTAACTGTTATGCTGTCATGAATGTAATACTTACAAATACTACCGTTTTGACAACCATTTCCCAACCATTTTTTTGGTACAAAAAGTTAAATTAAAGCACTTCTTTCTCTGACCCAATCAGTGTAGAATAAGCGTCTGACGTCTTCCTGATTTTGTGATGGAAATTTTCTGCAGTTACGCTAGCAGTTCTGTGAGGCAGCACGCCAAAGCTTTGAGCTAAATGTGAGCATCAGCATGCTATCATATTCATAATAACAATGTTATCATGCTGATGTTTAGCAGCTATGTTTAAATTGTTCCACAAGCTCAGTTAAGCCGTTTTTTTAAACCAAAAGTGTTTGACAAAAAATTAAGGATTGACATTTCAAATCGTCCTTAGTGAAACATATTGCTGTGCCAAATTTCATGTCAATCCATTTACAAATGTTGCCGAGACATTTTACTGTAGATGAAGAGTCCGGGATTAACCAAAGTCATTAGTATTCATCCTCTGGGGAGCACGAATGGCTGTACGAGATGTCATAAGTGGCTAAGTTGCCCATTGCTGGTGCTAGAAGAAAGCTTTAGGAGAGTCACCAAAATCTACTTCTGTATAAAATGTATTTATTTAGTATAAAAATTTGATTGCAATCCATCCAGAGTTTGTTGAGATACTTTAGTCTTTACAAAAGTGGTCGACTGACAGACAACAACCCTGCCACTAGTGCCGGTATCCTTACATACACCTCATATTATATCTCCTACTACATAGTCCCCTGTTAACGTTATATCAATAGCTATCTCGCAGCACAATTAACCTTCCCCCTAATGGTTTTAAGATTTTCATGCGAAATTAATCGTTTAATCATTAGTGAATTGGTATAATGTTTATAATTTAGCTGCAGCGGATATTGAAAAGACCCATTAAGCAGAGCTGCAAAAGTCAGGTCAGTATCAAAGTTTCCAGAATGTGATGTCACTATCAATATCTTTTCAATTATGAAGTCCCATTAAAACCCTCCCCAGGTTTGTCGTATTGGGTCTACCATATCTTTTCAGCATCAAATTATGATGGGATGCGCCGTTGAAGGGTGTCCTACACCAATGGTGATACTGATTAGGATTTCCTATAAACACTTTCTTGTTGGCATCACTTCAGATGTGTTTCTCTTTAGTTTTACTGCAGAGGACAAACCGTCAGAGGTGACACCATCATCAGCCTTGTCTCCTATCGTAGCTCACTGCCTATATATGCCTATATATGCATATATATACTGTATATACAATTTTATATTCCAGTTGTTTATTAATTCTCATCTTCAACTTAAAATAATGACTACAATGAGTCATTATGACCTGAATATCATGCTTGACAAAAAAAAATCAGGCCAATCATCCCACTCCTATTCTATTTATTCATCAAGCGATAGAAAGAACTACATCTGCCCTTGTATTTTTCAGGTGGTTAAGGTTGAGGGGAGGGGGGCTTTAAATCCCTCCCTGTTAACACCAAATTGCTGCTGCGGCAACAAAGAGATTGACAAAAAAAATACTGAATAATTGGGTTTATTTAACTGCCGGGATTAAAAAAATCACAGACCTTTGTGTGTCCTTGCCAAAGCAGTGGCCGTTGCAAAAATGTGTTCCACCTGAATACACACTGACAGCCACTCCTTCCCAGACGTTCTTCGGGTTGTACAGAAACATGATAGTTTTATGAATATTTGGTGAGCGCACTGCATTAGCTACTGCGCTATCGTCAAGATACTTTAAAACCAAACTTAACATGATAGCTAACAATGCCTCTGGCCTTCTGTCACGTTATCCATTGTTATACATCGGTCAAAGTCCGTTCTTCATTGTTTTTAAACGGAGGTGGCAGTTTGAGCAATGCAGCTCCATGTCAAAATGGATCGGTTGCAGGAGGACATTTTTGCTGTTGCCCTTTTGCCCTCATAAAGAATTTATATTGCCCACTGGAAGCAACGATAGATATTTCATGTCATTTCTCCACGAGTAACCTTTTGATTACCCGGGACAAGAGCAAGGAGTGGGATTTATAAGTTATCTTAAAAAAAGAGAATAAAAAGATAAATGATAAACTTTTTTTTTCATATACAATGTTTCCTTGATGGCGCACTTCTAGATCATCCCAGCCAGCCACGGTGGAAGAAAGAGTCCCACAGATCCCAGGATGCACACCAGCACAAACATCCAGAGGAATATCCTGTCAATGACCATGGCCACATACTTCCAGTCCTCCTTCACCTGGCAGAGAGGAGACACAATAGTAAGGGACATTTCGAATTTCACACCACGCCACCTTTTTTTTTACCAGCTGTCAGCTTTTACCCTTGATTGATTTCTCTCAAATGGCAGATTTTTTTCATTATGTGGCAGCTATCTCCTAAATGTCAGTCAATCCCCGCTCGTTCCTCTTATGAAAAATTCAAGGTCAAATTACGGAGGTCGCATTGTTTCAGAGACGGGCCGCTTCGGGCTAGAGATAGGTAGTGCATTGTACTATCGACAATGACGGGTGTCATTGAATACAATAACTTCCAGCTCTGGTTTTCGAATAATTTTACATATTTTTGAACCTTCCCTCCCATTCCCCCCTTTTTTTTTTGAGACTCAGCAACTAACACTGAATCATTTAGAAAAACCTTTAACCCTTACATACTGTTCATATTCTATACCTTCATGGTCTGGGTCAATTTTGATCCAGCCCAAGAATCCTATCATAACATTATCCTATCTATTCCAAATTCTGAACTACAGATCATCATTCCTTATCATCATTATCTTTAATTAGTGTTTGAGAGAACAAGAAGGGTAGAACACCATATTGTAACTGTAACACAATATTATGTCCTATCTATTTTGACAGCTCTGGTACCTTCATAGTCTTATGACCCCCCCCCCCCCCCCCCCCCCCCCCCCCCCCCCCATTTCGATCTCTGTTTGTTCGCTGGGAATTCAAGGGTTTTTATTTTGACCTCAGGATCTCTGTTACTCTATGTGCACAGTGTGATCATAGGCGGTTATGGTGACAGTGTCATGAAAAATAAACACAGACATGGCATGTCCAGTTTCACAGTTTCATCAGAAAAACCTGTTTACCGTTAGTGTTGCCATGACTTAATTTAATCTACACTCCTGCCGTGATCTAGAAATTAACAATATAGGGACGTTGAGAAAGTGTTTCCGTGTTTCGTTGTGTTTTGAAGGAAGAGACCCCAGTGTTGGCAAGAGTGATTCAGCCCCAATCTGCCACTAAAAGTACTCAGCAATGTATGTGTGCAATTCTGCTTGCATTACAGCAAGAAATGATCATCATAACTTGAAAAAATTCCAACATACTTGATGAAATGCAAATAATTCACACTCGGTGCGAATGCCGTTGTTGACCCCCAATCCACACCAGCTCCATGAGTTAACGCTGCAACCCTGCAACCCTGCCAATGATTTTGTCCCTTTCCTGCCTACTGCTACGTTTTGACCATACACAGGAGCAAAATGTGGTCTGACGTGTTCCGTCCATTTGCTCCTGTGCTCTGCTGCCTCACCAGAGTAAAGCCCTTTGAATTTGAGCGAAAGTGAAGCCGATGTTGCAGTCCAGTTGTATTTCACACAGAGACAATTACAGAACAAACGTACATTTACAATACAGACTATAATGGCAGCTAGAATTTTAAATAAAAAGTGACAGCACTATTTTATGTGCTTTACTCGTATCAAAAATACTATATTGAATTTAAAAACGAATGCACTACTAAAGATGTGATTTAATTTCCGTGGCTTTTTTAATTTTGGTGATTTGAATCAAAATTCTGTCAACTCACTGAAAAGTCTTCATCCTCAGCCCTGAGGTGATCGGCGATGTACTGAACTCCCTCTATGGCCCGTTGCATAGCCGGGGAAATGGTTGCCACAATTTTTTCCTGTTTCCCTGCATTCTTAGGGGACTCTGCTATGAGGGTTTCTGCCCGGTGATCCGTGGCAGGTTGTTTGTTCGCCCGCCCTGTCATCCCGATGCCGCCGGGCCCTTCGTCATGCAGGGAGCAGTACTGGAAGCTGCGAGAGCGACACTGATGTCCAGCTCTCTGAGATAGCTCCATCTGTTGGTCACACATTAGCTCCACGCTGAAGGAGCGGCCGTTTGGAGCCAGTGCGCTTGGTTCTCCCCTGGAAAGGCTGTGAATTGGGCCTAGCGGTAAAGATGGGGGCAAGGACAACTGGGAAGAGGACAAGGCTGTGGAGCTGTGTCCGCGTAGGAGTTGTTTGTCTGAGAGAACTGAATACTGGCTGGATGTGGACTGGCAGCAAATGTTGGCCTTCAGTGGGTGATTTTCCTCGGTGTGGAGAGGAGTAGACGTTGGAGAAGGTGAGCGCACAAGGATGCTCGGACTTTCGGATGAAGTCTTTGGCAGTGTATCCTCCACCTGTCCCATCTGTCTCAATCCCGTCTCCAACCCTATCCAAAAGGCCTGCGAGTTGCCTGTTGCCGATACCGTGGTTGGACCGTGCATCATCTCGATGAGCTTCTTGCAGTGCTGCTTGGCCGTGCCTGGCGGACGCTTCATAAACAGGACTCGGGGAACCAAGTCCAGGAATACTCTCCGCACCCACTGGGGCATGCTGTGGGTCTGCGGCGAGCGGTGATGTACATTTAACACAAAGACAGTAATTACGATGGAGAGCGTTACGAAGACCATGGTGAACAGCAGGTATTCGCCGATCAGCGGAATCACCAGCGACGTAGACGGTATAATCTCTGTGATCAGCAGGAGGAACACTGTGAGCGACAGTAAAACTGATATACACAAGGTAATCTTCTCTCCACATTGCGATGGCAAGTAAAACACCAGCACGGTCAAACAGGAGATCAGCAGACAGGGGATGATGAGGTTAATGGTGTAGAACAGCGGAAGCCTCCGGATGATGAAATAGTAAGTGATGTCTGCATAGATCTCTGTGCAGCACTCGTACTTTTTGGTGTTGTACTTGCCCACTGCGTTAATGATGACCCACTCGCCGCTCTCCCAGTAGTCCATCTGGTCCACATCACTAGCCACGTTGATCAGATCGATCTTGGCGCGGTCATAGGTCCACGAACCAAACTTCATCTTGCAGCTTTGCTGGTCAAAAGGGAAAAAAGTGACATCTATGCTGCATGAGGACTTGTAAATTGCTGGGGGCATCCACTTAATCCGGCCATCGTGGAACAGATGTGCTTTTGTGAGATGAGTTACCGCAAAGTCGCCATCAGCACTGCAGATGAGGAACGGGACATAAAGAAGACATTTTTCAAATGTACTTTACATTTTTACATTGCCTTCACCAGAAAACTTTTATTCTAGGTAATTTCATCAAGCAATTATAAGGTTTGGTTGATCAACTTCCATCTCAGAGCTTGATTTACTGAATTGACTGAATTGTGGATTTAAAAAAAAATTGATTATCGTTAGTGTTTGAAGTGTTAAGCTTTGTGAAATTTACAGCACTCATTACAAGCAATGACGTAAAGCAAATACAAGCTAAAAGTTAGTAGTATTTTATTTAAAAGAATGGAAAATAAAGGAAAATAAAATATTGTGCGAAGTGCAAAGCATACAAACTGACTCACACATCACTGATGGTTAGTCAAAGATAACTAGTTTAATGGGGAAAAAAAATCATCTTTTATTCACCATCTACATGCTTGTAGCAGCTCATGAGGCATTATTTGATATTACGTGTACGCCGATGACACTTTTAAAAATCCGTAACACCAAGCTAATTAAAGATTGGATGCTGCAACATTTCCTATGAACAAATAATGAAAAAACAAAAGCAATTGCTTTTGGTGCCACAGAAGAAATATTGGAAGTAATCACCGTCGCTGTGCACAGTCAACCAGTGAGTTACATCGGCCTCATCCCCTCTATCGTTCCTCCTGCGTCTCTCCTTTATCTGATTATTCCCTGTTGTGCACCCTGAACCTCTTACATTGCTCCAGCGCAGTCATAATGCACCTGAGCACAACCCATTACTTCCTTCCTCAGCTTTTATCGCCCGACCCACTCATCTGCCCACCCAGTTGCGATTAGGTTCAATGCATACAGTACAGAATACGCAAACAGTCACTCAGTGACTTCTGCTGTGTCTGTATCTGTTCTGGTTAACATCTGCCCTCTAGATTCCGCTAAATGTGAGCTGTTTTTTTGAGACCAATGCTTGCTGTCTTTGCATCAAATCTTTCCATAGTCATAAATTCAGACCCCAATTTTAACAACCACATGAAAACAAAGTAATTATTTCCAACTCAATCATATTCTAACACTCCAAACAAGATGCCATGCCTATCTGTTTTTAAAAGTCTATTGTGGTTGAGCACAGTCAGATTACAGTACAAGTCAAATGGCCTTGGTGTGAGTATGTCATTAACTCAATGTCTTGGGCGTTTTTTCTAATATCCTGAGGATGACATGTGCTTTACAAATGAAATTGCCAATTGTCTTAGCCACGGATATTTCATCATAAGAAAGCACAATTATGTTTGTATAACGTTGTGTGAATCTGAAAGTTGCATTGAACTCATTCTGTCTCGCCTGTCTCGAATGCAGTTTTTCGTATTAGCCAATCCCTTATTTAGAGTGAAATAAACACAGATCACCTGAGGCACTCACACTCGATGCACCTCATCCGACGCACCTTTGAAACACACCCAGTTACATTTCATTTCCTAATCATCTCCCTAATGGATTAGATTGTACGATGTCCCAAGCTTTGTTTGTAACCAGATCCATTAAGGCTGACCTTAGTCACATTTATTTCAGCTAAATTACTTTATGACATTGGCACGGCGTACAGGATGTCTGGCACTATAACAGAATCTTCATGTCTTCCCTCCAGTCATGCCATCTGTTGGAATATAATCATCAGAATCTGAACATTAGTTGCGGTGCGCGGGATTTCTTTTTTTCCCTTGAAAATGACTACATTTAAGATGCCAGCAACCACTTTGTGTGACTGTGCAAAGAAATCAAGCCAAACAAGCTATTGACACACGGCCGTACTTGTTGTAGAGGACAATGTCCGGCCTCCAGATGATCTCGGAGGGGATACGGATGGAGGTGACATTCTCGTATTCCTCCGGGTTCCACCGGAGTTTGTAATCGTTCCATTCCTGTGGGAGAACATTAATCGTATTTACATACTGCGGCCTCATATTGGATTGTATCTCTAGCATGCATTTTGTCTCTCATCACTACATACCTGCTTGACCCAGACGTTTGTAGTCATCATCTGGTTCTTCTCATCCTTATTTCATGAAGACAGAAGAGATGGTTATTGTAACGTTTATCTTATTGTCCGTCTGGGCTTCATAGTTCATTTGAAGATCTAATTTTCTAGTGATTTATTTTTAGGGGTTTCCACCTGCACTCATCAGTTAATGAACAATCAACACACATGCCCTCTATTTATGAAGACAGATTAGTTGTGCAATTCACCAGGAAAAATATTATATAAATAGTGATCCATGCAACAAAAAAAAGTTACTTTTCTCTTTCCCAGGAACACCTAAGACACATTCGGTAAAAAACACTCAAGAGGCTGACTCTCTCCATGAGGCATGTGAAGCACAGTTGCCTAATTGTGTGTCAAAAACATGGAGAATCCCTGCAGGAACACCGGTTGCGCATATTCAGTCGTGGAGCCGCACAGGGACATTTTATGTCAATAACTTGATAAATGACTGAGCTATTGAAACTAAAAACCTTCAAATATGCATATTAATGCAAAATGCTCACCAATATCAATGCTTTGGCATTTCCTTTGGCGATTGTCACAAACTAACAGCTGTCAAAGCTGTGAGAAGATGTCACGGATATATAAGAGGTGGTTTGATGTCAATAACTTCATAAATGACTGAGCTGTTGAAGATACAAACCTTCAAATATGCATATTAAAGCAAAATGCTCACTATTTTTGATGCTATGGTATTTTCTTTGGCTTTTTTCACAAACTAACAGCTGTGGAAGATTTGAGAGGATGTCACGGACATATAAGAGGTGGTTTGATGTCAATAACTTGATACAAACCTTCAAATATACAAAATAATGCAAACTGCTCACGAATATCGATGCTATGGTATTTTCTTTGGCTTTTTTCAAAAACTAATAGCTGTGAAAGATGTGAGAGGATGTGGCTTCAAATGATAGTGAAAACAGTTTTGCTGTGGCGTGCCGTGTCTGGATTGCTTTTCAGGGGACATTTGTGAATATTCACTGCCAGTGTTAGGATAACTTGACAACTGAATTTAATTTGGGAAAATAATTTGGTCTCTTCTGTTGTGGTTTCATTTCCGCTGATAAATGATCTCTATATTTAGATTTATCTCTCTCGCCTGTTGTAGCTTTGAGCTGGCTACCCCGCACGCCGGCATAGCCGGAAGTTGGGTATTGTTTTCACCCTGTGTGTGTGTGTGTGTGTGTGTGTGTGTGTGTGTGTGTGTGTGTGTGTGTGTGTGTGTGTGTGTGTGTGTGTGTGTGTGTGTGTGTGTGTGTGTGTGTGTGTGTGTGTGTGTGTGTGTGTGTGTGTGTGTGTTTGTATCTATAGATACAAACGTAAGCTTACATTGATCTACCATTTCCATTGAGATTAGAGACAGAATGTACAGTTTATTTAGATTGACCAATCATTCCTCATGATGTAATTATGAAATGGCATTATCACAATATAAACTAATTTGTCATTGCCTGATTGGAGTACAGCACATCCACTGGATATGAATCACCCAAGGATTTATCATTTACACATTGTACTAACGCAACAAACCTCTTTGGAAGTTCATCTGTGTGTCTGCGGTCAGTGAAACTTGTCATGGCTGTGAGTTTTACTCACCACATCGATAAGCTGGGCAATGGACAGCCCAAAGTGGACCAGCACTGTGTCCGAGGTGTTCTGCACAGGCCGGGAGAGTTTATTGTAACGTACGAACAGGTCCTGGAGCAGCCTCTCTTCCGCGTGGGCGCGAGGTCCAACTTGGGAACAAACTGAGGAAGCAAATAAGAAATTAAATACAAATTGGGAAAGCTTAGACACTGCCTCTTGTGCTTTCATCTAGTAGTTTAAAACAGGACATATTGACTTTGTTTCAGGCTGCATAGGGACGGACATGATATCACAAAATCCTATGTGCTCATATATGTCAGCTGCTTTGGTGCAACCTTTGCAGTGACCTTTTCTATCCTTATAACCTGGCTTTCCATCACACATTTGCATATGAAATAGAAACATTTGGTTTGAAATGCATAATATTAATGTATCTGCCACACATCTAAAATGGATTTAGCTGACGCGGCCATGCCTCTGTAAATAATCCACTGTTGTAAATATAGAGTGTAATCCAAAAGGAGGGTGACCTCTATTATACAGGTGGCGTACGGTTACCAGAGACTGTATCTGAGGGACGAGACAAACAGCGAGAGGGGAGGAGGGGAAAAGGGGGACGGACGAATCTGAATCCCAGGACATCCGTTGTGTCTCGGAACAGACGTGCTGATGGAGCGATCTGTCGAGACGTCTCATCCCTCCCCTCCGTGTCTCTCTGCCACAGCCCCACATGGAGCATCTCCATCACACACACACACGCACACACACACCCACACTCTCTCTCTCACACACACACACACATACACACACACATTTTAGACTCAGCTCACATAGCACTGAGGATGACTTAACGAGGTCTGGGAACAATTAAAGAGACAGAGATCGTCCCAAGGCCTTTACAGTACAATGTCCTTAGTATGCCAGTCCTTTTTTTAAATTCCTATTCAACGGGACATTCTGGGCATTATGCATCCGTGCAGGTAATTCACTGGCACAGCAATACATCATGGGCTTTGATTTATTTAACCAGCCTAACTGATGTTTTGTTATGCCTGACACTCCTGAGTATTTCGATGTCTTGGAGCACGATATGGTATAATGTATATAATTCATTGCTTACTGTGCAAAATATTAATTGTACAGGAGCAAGGGTTTTTTTTTTTGTTATTACCTCATTGTAATTTGAGCCAAGCAATTTGGGCAGGAAGGAAATGATCTGTGATATCTGAGACCAAGATGCTCTGCTTGGACGCACAGGTGTTGTTGCTGGCCCTTCCTCTCAGGTCCTCCTGCTCACTCAATCAAAGCTGATGGGCTGTCCTTCACTTGCCTGAAAACTGGCATCCACAGTTTTTAAAGGCTGGGGATCAATATCTTACTAAATGAAGATAGTTTTGTTTTCTCTCTCCCACGTCCTCTCTTCCCGATTCCGCCTGTTTGACATTTTTCCAGGCACAGAACAACCTTGAAATGTCTCTGCATTCACAGATGAGAGAAACAAACATCGGTACCTTTGCTCCATCGCATCAGCTGAGAGCAACGTCTGTTGAATGCGTGTGATATTGAATAAAGAGGGATGCTCCAGTGGATACTTAAGCAGCCTTGCAACTAATGGGTTTGGATGGGGGAGCTGGCAAGGTAATCCTGACTTTGCGAATGTGCGGGTCAGAGCAGTAATGTGTACAGGAGGCAGTAAAACACTGATGGATGAGTTTACTTCTCTACGGTTTGCTTTACAGGACGCACTGGCAAATACTGACAGTGCGGACCCTGGTGTTACTACTTAAAAGTGACATATTATGCTCATATTCAGGTTCATACTTTTAATTTGGGTTACCACTTGACAATGTTTACATGTGTTAATGTTCAGAAAAGGCATCAGTGTTCTCATACTGTCCATTCCCGCAGCTCCTCTTTTCACCCTCTGTCTAAATCGCCTGGATTTCATTTAGCCCCGCCTCCCAATGAATCCCATTCTGCTCTGATTGGCCAGCTGGCCCAGTCTGTTGTGATTGGTCAACCAATTTCATCACCTGTAGGAAATGTCAAGCCCCTTCACCAGAAAGGTGGAGATTCTCCGATTGCAGGCGGGGGTTACCCCCAAAAGAGTCAAACTGTGACATCACAGTGGGACAGAAATCTGAACCAGTCGTTCAGAGCTTCAGGCTGTAGGGTTTAGCCAGCTCACAAAAAAAAACACAGGGTGTTTTGCATAATATATCACCTTTAAAATAGAGAAAATTCACTTTTTATACAGAAACTTTCTATCCTACTTGACTGTCATATAATTGCTCTACTTTTATTTCTTTTCTTTTTTTTGGTGAGCATATCCAGTTCTTCCGCTTTTAAATCATAATCATCATAATTGTTGGTGTCTCGGTGTGCTCTCACTATTTATTTATGCACACAATGAGGATGAATTGGGTAAAAGTTATGTGAACCTGGTGCAAAAATGTGGGCCAATCAATGACAGTTCTAGCAACCTTATTTGAAGGGACTCCAGCACAAGCCAAACACTTTCAACCTGGTTAGTTTTCTGCTGTGGATGTGTAAGAGCTACTGGGGCTAGTTCTGTCCTTGTTTGATCAATGCACTCTCAAAGGCTAAGCACAGGCTACAAATATAAGTTCCCTTTTTTTATTCTAGTGAATACTGCTCCTGTAAGTGGCAGACCAAGTCACTAAGCAACCAAGGCCTATTGAAACTACTTGAAAACAAGATTTTTTTTTTTCGGTGTGTGTATGTGTCCTGAAGGTTTTGTTTTATTAATCATCTTGTCAGATTAGCCTTCAGTAAAAAAATCTTTGCCCTTCGAATGAATAATGGGACTGGAGCTACATTAGGGTTAGGGGGTACGGTGGGGGGCGGAATCACATTTCATTTCATTTCATTTTTTAAAATAAAAAATAAGACATCCTCTTACTGCCTTTTTAAATATTTTTCTTTGGACCCTTCTGCTAATGTGGGATTAACCAACACTGCAACACCCTCCCAGCCAATGACTCAAAACAAGATACCAGCAAAATATAAAGAAATAGTCAAACTGTTATTGTCCATTTTTGGGTAAAGGCAAAGCTGTTTTTGCTGTTGCAAACGATTTGAAAATTTCAACAAGAAAAAAACAAAACAATTTGAGGCATGAAACACCTTCTCCATGCTCAACAAAAAGTAGTTATGAAAAAATGTATAAGGCTAATGTACAAGAATACATTAGCCTCCCACTTTTCTGATCTCCAACCTTAATCATTTCATACAGTCCCTTACATTGACGAGAGACTAAAGTAACTGACGAAAAAGGGGAACGATTTACCTTGTCTAGGAAGAGTGAAGAAAAATAAACTTAAACATTTGTACATATCCATAGCGCCTCCAGTTGTATCCAACTCTGTGAGTGAACTCCCCCCGCCCCACTAACTCCTGCTGGACCTCAGTGCTGGGGATGACTGACCACCAGGTCCAACCTGTACATCACATCTGACAACAGCGGGTGGTCGGGAGGTTTGGTTTCAGTTTAAACTGCCAGATGGAGAGGTCATGTCAGTCCCCGTCTGCCCCGGGCCCGGTGCGCCTCCTGCTTCCATCAAGTCCATCACTTTTTCTTTTTCTGTTTTTCTTGTCCGTGGTGAATGTCAGCATGGACGACCTCGGACCTGTAGTCCAGTTTTCCAGATCCTACACTTGAAAGCCCCCTCCTCGCTCCACTGGAATCCCTCATCCAAGTGTGGCTTATCCCTCTCCTCTCCACCTACCCTGTCTTCGTTGTTCCCTCCCTCGCCTCTCATCTCTCCGCCTCCTCACCTCCTCTCTCTCCCTCTCCCTCGCTCGTTGTCATGTGCACACGCGCGCACGCTCAAACACACGCACACGCACACACACACACACACACATACACACACCTTATTTCTCTCTTTGTTTTTTCCTATTTCCTCCCACTTATTTTTTTCACTCCCAGTTCCAGTTTTCTGTCTCTCCCTCACTTTTTATCATGAAAAATAGTGATCTTGTGCGTGTGTGTGGCTTTTGCGTGTGTGTGTGTGTGTGTGTGTGTGTGTGTGTGTGTGTGTGTGTGTGTGTGTGTGTGTGTGTGTGTGTGTGTGTGTGTGTGTGTGTGTGTGTGTGTGTGTGTGTGTGTGTGTGTGTCTGTGTGTGTGTGTGTGTGTGTGTGTGTGTGTGTGTGTCTGTGTTTGTTAAGAAGGGAGGGAAGGAAGACGAGGAAGTATCTGTTGAGATTTTCTGACTAGTAGAATATATACAGGTAAAATATACTTGCTTTTCCAATGTGTGTGCTTGTGAGCGAGTGTTTTTGCAGAGCAGTCATTTGTATGTGAGCGGTGTTGCATCGCGCTGTGTGTGCAGCCTGTGTGTGCAGCCTGTGTGCAGCCTGTGTGTGCAGCCTGTGTGCAGCCTGTGTGTGCAGCCTGTCAAAGTCTCCAGTCCGGTAGAAGTATGAGACCTCCTGATTCCCTTCAGTCTCCTCTCCCGCCCTGTGTCCCTGGAGCTTATCGTCTCCCTTGCCCTCATCCCTTATATCTCACCCCCTCTTTTTTTTTTTCAAACACCTCTGACCCTCATCTGCTGTCAGGTTTTCTTCTTATTTTTTGTCCGTGTAACATCTTAAACACAGAGATTTTCTGATTCTCTGCAACCTCCCCGCACTTCACTGCCAGTCTCCGTTACAACTTGTACATGTCAGCAGAGCTCAGTGCCAAGACTGGCCATCCATTGAGACATTTGCATTTGCTTGAGGTGTGTTTACCCCCCCGCAATGCCCACATGCCATGTTTTGATGACACGGAGCAAGCAGAAGAAGAACTGGAGACACCTAAAGAGATTGGATGAGGCAGAACCTGGCTTTTGACTGGCCGACAGTTCGGACAGTGTTATGTGATGGCGGGCAACAACAAAAAAAAAGAAAAGAAAAAGAGGTCCAGGCGGAGATATATTTTGCTGCTGTTGATTTCTTTGTCAGATGTGATTCCTTTCAATACACCATGAGCCCACAGAGAAAAGCCTCCGCAGTGCACACATTGATTCTTTTTTTTTGTCTAATCAAAGACAAGGCCCTCTTGATCCGCTGGTGACTAACACGTACTTGACAGATGAACAGATTCCTCTCACTGGTGGTCCGCCACAAGTGCACCTAAGTGAGTCCTTGCCATCGGAGATTTGATTGCTTATTATTTGGACAGGATTTGCCGACAGGAGTCCAGCAGGAATTTGTAAGTGGGACAACGCGGCAGCGCGCGGCCGCTAGAAGAGGAAATTTCACTTTCAGGAAAAGGGCAGGGAGCCATTACAGGCTGGTGGATGACATTAGTTTATCTCACACCCACATATAAGCTCCCTATGTGGCCACATCAGCTGGTGAGACGGACCATCTGTGTGCTCTTGCTTTGCCATTAAGTCACCTCTTGCAGGGAGCCTCCATGACAATTCCAAAGGCTATGGTGATCCGCAGATGAGACACTCTACTCCTCACCTCTGCTTCAGACGACCAAAACACACTTTTTGTCAGTTTGCTGACAACCTTAAATGCTGTGCTCTATAAGATAGTTGAAAAAAAAAGGTCAAATATGCTTAATATCCCTTCAGATCCAAAGAGCTATCTTGTGTTAATTATAAGAACATGAGTTTCATATGGTGGTGTTGTGTTAATGATGAGCAGTGTGAGCCCATCGTGCCATCACTTTATTTGAACTATGCTTTTGACATTTTTGGTTTTTAGTGGAATATCTTTGATGGATTGCCATGAAGTTTGGCACAATAGGTGGCTTACCCGTCCATGGTCCCCAGAGGATGAATCCTAATAACCCTGGTGATTCCCTTTTGATTCCTCCAAAGATTGGACACTTGTCTAGTGATGGTTTTTTTTTAAGTGTACTAGACGGACTGGCACGAAACTTTGTACAGACATTTGTGGATCCCAGATTATTTATTCTTGTGACTTTGGTGATCATCCGACTTTTCCTCTGGCACTGCCATGTAGTCTGTTAGCGGTTAAAATAAATGGTACTGTCAGTTAGTTGCTTTCAGCCTAAATTAATCTTAGTGTGCCAAGGTAGCAGGAGGTTTGTGCCCATAATTGCTTCACTGATATATTGCTTCACTTATATATATATATATATATATATATATATATATATATATATATATATATATATATATAGTCACACACTTTTGTGTGTGGCTAAATCTCAGCTGTATACAGACTCAAGTTTACTGAAAATCTGACTTTGTCATTAACAAACAAAAAAACTTGGAACTCTTCTTTGAAAACTCCAATTAGACTTCAGTGGAGCTGAAATGAGTTGATAACCTGCCAAATCTAAATTACCAATCATAATAATGTGCTGCTGCTGCTTGTCATTCTCTCCCAAGCCTGTCGTACTCATGGGGAGAATGTGTCGGAGAGAGGAATAGAGTTGTGAGAGACAACAGAGGAAAAAAACACAATTGGGCCCAATCAGGAAATATTGTCTGTGAATCTAATTCTATTCTAAATTACATTGATTATTCCTATTTATTTGATCTTATGCAATTTTGTTTTTTATTGATTTTTTTAATTCTTAATTTATTTTCCTTGTCTGCTTTTAATTTCTAAATCACCTTCGACATTGTTCAGAATAGTTCTATATAAATGAAGTTTATTATCATGTTATTATAATATAGAAAGGTAAAACTGAACCAGGGTCTGTTTGCCAATACGGGATCCTTTAAGCAATTCAAGTCTGCGGAAATAAATTATTCAGCAACATTTTATCATTATTAATGTGACTTTATTGATTAAAAAAATGTAAACTAGCATGCAATTTTGCGCCGGGCTATTGTAAATGACATTATCCCATTGTAGGTTTCACTGATGCTGATTTCCCCAGAGTCAGGTGAGGATGTTTCATCAAGGTGAAGTGCTCCAAGAGTAATCACAAGTGTTGCACTGGCGGCCTATCCAAATTACACTACCTTAGCTGAAAAGGCACCATTTATACATTTTACTTCATTTTGATATTTGCTGTCAAGTAAATAAAGTGTAGTAGCCTAGGCCATAACCGTCATCAACCTCACATCTCAAATCCACACATGAGATTGTATGGACTCATGTGTGATAATTTAACACAATGTGGATAGTGAAGTGCCTGTCTGCACACTCCTGCATGTCTGGGATAACAATTGGGTGAAAACGGACATTCTTCAAGACACACTTGGAGTTGCACCGCACGCCGGAACGTCAGTCTGGAATATATTTACAGGCAGAGTAATGCACTGTGATTTGTCAAAGCTTAGTGCACTCTGCGTACCTCAACCAGGGAGGGCAAGGACACCATGCATTGGAAGAATAGGAAGATCCAAACAATGCTAATGACACTGTCTATTTATAGTATTTAGCCTCAAGTTGGCTCTAAGTGATCCCCAACAGAAATGAGGATTTCACTCATTATCACTTAATGAGAGAATGTGTGGTGTGTTAGTGAAAGGTTTCCACTAATCTCGACATGCAGCACAAACCGTTTTTGACCAGCGGTCGGTGTTACAGACCTGAAGAGTCCTGATTGACTCAAAAGGGAGTGAATGAGCTTAGTTAGTAATAGAACAGTATAAGAAGCTTTGCACTGTATTCCCATGGCAGGACAGTGAAGGTGTTACACTTCTGTGAGGGGCCGCCCGGCTGCGTTGCTGAGACATTGACCAGTGGGAGGGGGGGTATAAAAAAAAGTATTTAGATACTTGTGTTGTATGACTGATGATAATGTCCAATGTAAGTTTCTTAAAGAGCATCAATATGAGCACTGTTGAGGCCGAACTATGAAAACAAGACACAGGTTTAGGATGGACAGCATCTGTAAGTAACTCCACGCCAGCACCACCCACTGCATCATTTTGATAAAAATGCTATAAAAAGCGCAGGGGGCGAGGGAGGCGGACCTGGATGTGGGGGTGATCCATTTCCTCAGCCCATTAAAAAATGGAGAGCGACACAGAATCTCAAGGAACCCATGCCAGAGAGGCCTTTTTAGAAGTGGAGGACTTTTTGTGGGGTGGAAGACTCTGGTGGTCCCGAGCCGTATCAGCTCAGTTATGCCCAAAACCAGAGCCAAGGCAGTCCAAGTGGAAGAGAGGATGGGGGCAGAGTGACCCAATGTCAGTTAGAAGGCTAGCGTTAGCTCTACGTTCGGATAAGATGTAAAGTTATGTAATTAAAACGTCCAACAGATCAAGGGCATCACATTGGCATCCCTACAAAAATATGTCCTTTACGCAGGTGTGTGTGCGGGCGCTGCAGTAGCCATTCTCCATTATATTATGTGTGTGACGGAGGAACCAGAGGTAACCAGACCAGTTTTCTGGAAAACACGATTTCCCCAGTCTGATAATCAACCCACCCACAGATGATGAGGGGGCGTTAACCTTAATATTATATATAATATTATATTTCATGAAGTAAAGACGCACAAAATGGTTGACTCTACGTCAGCATTCCAAGTCGGTTTGAAACACTGGGTGGCATCGTGAGTCATGTTCAACCCATATAAATCTAGTTCTTTTTGTGTACCATTTTAAGCATGCTGGGCTTTACACAATTCTTCCTGCAGTGTGTCTTAATGTTTTGATACAGGCTTCACAGGATTAAACCATTTATTTTTTTACGTCTAAAAAGATTTTATAGTTGGTGCAGTTTCTAATTGTTCATACCAGCTATTTACCCTTTCAAGGTTTGTGTCCATCTAAAATACATGTCATGCACAATACATGTAATATGGCAACAAGAACATAAGGGAGCCTGTGCTGTAGATTTTATTCTAATCAGATAGCTGTTGGTAGTCATGACGGGACTGAATCGTGATTGATGGCAATATCGTCAGGCTTCCAAAATAAACAGCGATGCATCTGTGGAATTGATCAGATCCCAGAGTGCGTTTCCCACTGGAGCCGGCCTCCGTGACGAAAGCTCCCTGGAACAGCCCCGGGATCTGAGATCGCCAGGTCAGCTCACACTCCACAGCGCAAACTTTTGCCTTGGTGAGTCACACAGCTCTCTTTGTTACACTCGCACTAACATGCATCCACCCTCAGACACAAAACCCACACAGGAACAGGGATTCATCCCATGCATGCGTAAACACCTAGCCTACCGGGGGTTGCCAGGATCACCTGTCAATCATAACTACTGCTTCTTTAAAGTAGCACCTCTCTGTGAAAGGCCTTGTAGCTGTATGAAAGACAGGGTAGCTCTTTCAGGCATAAATAATAACTGGGTTGCTCGCTGTCTTCTTTTTGGCAGGTTTGCTTTTAAATGGAGTCGGAATGCATAGATGGAAGCAGGCGACCTGAAGCAGCGCATGGATGCTGAAGTCATCCTCGATGGCTGTGGGCAAAGGGGAATATTGGAGACACCAAGCATGAACCCACCTGCAACAGCCCAGGGGTGAGCTGAGATGGCGACATCTGTTCGCCATGTACACACGACCTTGACAAGATATCACAGTGTATACCGTCTCCGCTGATTTCTTTGGAATGGGATACATTAACGTAGCTCCTCTTTTTTAATTTACCATGATACAGTTCAGTACTGTTCTTACCAGCTGATGGCAGATGAAGGCATCCGTGCCGTTCAGGATCGATATTATTTTGATTACAGTGAAAATCAATAGGCATAAACACCATCAAACCAACTGAAGCTGCTGTCCAGCCACAGCAGTGGTCATGCCTTCATGTGTCCGGCGGTCATTTCCATTGACCGCCGGTCGTTAACAGATCCATCACGGACATGATATCACAGACCCATCAGCGCTCCATTGTAATGGTGCTCATTGTTGTCACAAGTTAGTAAAAGTAATGATAGTTGCACTCACGGCAGAACATTGCAATGTCAATGTTGGGGCACTTCACACCGGACAATATTACTGGCGGAGAAGACATTTAGTTTATCCAACCATAAATTGATGGTTTCATATGGAGAGCTAATCCACTTTTTTATCACATCGTTCCCCATCAGTTGCCAAATAGTAATGGACAAAAAAGCATACATTAATAAAGGGAGGGGGGGGCGTTACATGATCTATGTATTACATATATATCACATATGTACTGTATTTCTATTCACCTGACTCAACACAGTTATTCTCTATGAATATATTCAAACATGCCTGACAAAGGCAGATCAGCCCTCCCACCCTCCTCTTCATTTTTTGGATGTCTTCCATGAATTCCGTGGAATTTGATTCTGATTTCAAATTCTAAAATTCACTCTTGTGTTGGTCCCCAAAACAAGTAATTCCTTTTCCTCCCTAACTGACGCAGAAAAAAGTGCTTTAGAAATTAAAGGTGACTTTTGGTGATGGGACTTTTGGGCATGAATGAATTTCTGGATGGGTGTATGGGGCACATGCCAAGGACCAGAGCCCCAGTTTGAAGTGGCATTTCTTATTAGACAGTGAATCAAGCAACTACAGTGAGACACATAGGAAGCACAAAGAGACGTAAAAAATGCCTACAGAGAGACAAAATCCACCTACCAGTACCTCAAGCTCGCATATTACTAACCAACTGCATCTTGTTTGTTTTATCCACACAGTGTTCAGTGCTGAGTTATTAATGTTCTGATAGGATGGAAAAACAATTGTTTTCTGTTCTCAAGATAGGCAGCATCACTGAATTTTAAAAAACTCATCCTCGTCGAGCACCCGGACCGCCCGAGGGAGGAAGCTCCTCCTGAGCCTCTCAGGAGTGTTGGTTCCTGCAGGCTGCAGCATTTTTGGCTGACCTCAGCACTGAGAACAGGCTGTGGCCCAAGTATCTGCAGTATGTATGGCATCCACGCTATTAAACAATTAAGTGGCAATTAAAAACCTAAACACCGTAAAACAAAGCCAATCGATGGAATATACAATATCGGCTGCAGCCTTATGCAGCAGTGGGGGGCAAAAAATCATCATATTAACCACAATTTATTGACAAAGTTGCGTTGCCTTTACACATTGTAATTGGAACTATGGGCTTTCAGTGATTTTGTTGAGATCACGCACTATCAGTATTGGACTTGATTCCCTCAACCGCCCCCTGGAGGGGTTGGGGGGGGGTTTAAGCTAATACAGCAGTAAAATCAGTTGGTACACAGTGGGGGCAGCAAAATTCAATTAATTTAATTTAAGATTTTGAGCCCTTCAATTTTCCGCTGCCTCAGTAATTCCCATGCAAGGACACGTGTGCGCTGCCCATGTCTGAGCTGCACACAACATGCATGAAACACGTGCATGACATATAAAACTACAGTTTACCTTTGCAGACAAATTCCTCGACATTGTTGGTTAACTTTTCTCGTCTACTGTTTTAATGAGTTCAATTGTAGTAGTCCCCCCTCGTGCTTTCTCGCTGTCTCTTTGAGGTTTCAGGTATGGCCCTTAAGAGGGGAGTAATCTGTCCAAAACTATTGCTTTATATGACACACGTTTTCATCATGGTGAGTAGGTGAACACTTGGGGCACAGCGTAATTACGAATGGGAAATAAGAGGCAGCTGTAAGTGTGCCACTATTGTTGTTATCCCGAAGGTGCATGTTCATCCGCTTCAGCAGAGGACCACCCACTCCAGTGTTGATTAGACTTTAACTCTTTGAGCAGCGGAGGCTGGTTCCTGCTGGCTCACTCTGCAAGTGCATGTCCCCGTGTAACTGAAACCCAGACTGTCTTTATCTTTAACTCACCCACTGTTTTCCCTCATCTCTGAGTCTGTTTGCTTGCTACTGTCTGAACAGCCCAAAAAATAAATAGATCCAACTCAATTCAATCAGCTGTGGGGCCTGTTTTCCTACATGGCCAGAGTGATCATTCCTAAAATTCACAATGAATGCTGAAATAGATTGAATGTACTCGAATTAATTGCCAAAAGTAACAATTTATAAAGTGGTCCATAGATCTTGTGTCATCTCTGCAAAAGATAGAAAGTGATGTCAATACTCCACACGCAACACTTAATATTCTTACTGTGGACTCACACCGTGTGATGTTTACTCGTTTTTGCAAGGTATGAATCGCCAAGCCCAAGGTAAGGGTACGACAGTAATCATGGTGCAAAGTGCTTTACACACATCCATCCTTTGTCAAACATTTAACTGTGAAAAAATACTCTTTAAAGTAAGTGCACCCGTTGAGGTTGCCTCAATAAAAGAGCAAAATATGAGGTGTAATAAAGCAAGCCAGGGGGTGGGGGGCACTGATCCACTGTGATTCATGGAGCTGAGGTGATTAAGCATCAGAAGAAGAAGAATACTATGTGGGTTAAGCTCGCTTACATGTTTTGATATGCGGCGATATTACACATGTTTCTCTCGTTTTCTTTACTGCCCCCTCAGAATCTAATAAAAGCCATAGCATTAGCCAACAATGTGGTCATAAATCAACTTCCAATGATGTTCCGACAGTAAATGAGCAATGAGAAATATCTGCCCCATGCGTCATCTGGGCGATATGGCTGCAGAGCGTGATATATCTGCAGGCTGTCTTTGGGGGACATGTTGTATGTTTGTGGGGGAGTGCGGTGTGAAGTCCCTGGTGTGTCGGCAACATTTTAGAAGAAACAGCTGAGGAGGCTCCTGAGGGAAACAGCGCAGGGGCACAAATTCCATTTTTTTCAGAGGGGAAATTTATTCTTATTCTTATTTTTATTGTAAAGTGCAAAAATCCCAATTGAAATCTAAATTCAAGATTTGAATTCAACAAACGTGAGGAAGCCAAATCTGTGTACTGTGATTACAGTGAACTACTCTCCTGTTCTGTCCGGGCCAATCGCAACTAGACTTTATATTTTCACCAAAAGAAGAACAAACAGTTGCACGTCAACCACGCTACTTTGCTCTGATTGGTTGTAGGTCCATACCATTGCATCCTGTGATCGTTTATAACGCTCCTTGGAAATCAATAATGAGCCCAGAGGTTACAGACTCATTTGCAAATGCGTATTGGCCTTGCAAATCCAGGCTGGCTGAATACAATATAATCAAAACAATAACATGTTGCACAAACTATGTCGACACACTAATGACGAACAATAAAAGGAAGGAAATGAAACATAGATTGTCACCCATGGAAACAACATAATGAGGCCACGTTTCCACATGAATTACCTACAATCATGGAAATATTGCAGAATATTTGAATATTGAAGGACAGTCACTGGCTTGTTTCTTTGGAACAAGAAAAACTCCTTGATTCAAAACTATTGTGTTAGCCATGTGTTATTGAAACAATAGGCTTGGTAACATATTTTGCGTGTGAACATCTTTCAAGGTCCAAGAGAATCCATTTTCATCAACAGTGAGCCTATACAGTAGGCCTAATACACTATGGTAATATTAAAAGTGTATGCAGTAATGAGATAAATCGATTTTATTATAGTGACGCCACCAAAAATAACGATTGTGAACATTTCACATGTTCTTATGTCATTATTCAGTACAGAATACAGAATTATGATTACTTTTATAGCTTCACCACGTGAAAATGACCCTACTGCATTGCCAGGGACTCAAATCTTTCCCCTCCGAGCGTAAACTGGTATCGCACGACTGTTGCATATGAATGTAATTCATAGGATACGTGGTGGAATTAACGAGACGTCTCTAAAATGTCAAGTGAATTAGGGCAAATCTCCAATGCATATTAAGAGTCATTTGTCTCGGCCGCAGTGAGCAGCCCGCATGGTGACACCGGGATCCTGAACGCTCTTGGTTGCCTGTTAGATGCTGCAATACGCTCCCTCATCCATCACAAGTCAACCTGACAGCACACAGCGTGCCTGGATGACTTCTAGGACTATTAGCCCCTGATCCCTCCTTGCCCATCCTGCTGCGTATCCCAGCAAGCCATGTGTGAATGTGTGACTTTCCTTTTTTTCTTAACAAATGGCGATCCATCAATGACATTATTAATTCAGATAACATCGACATGCTGCTGGCACCCTTGTCGTTCTCACTTCTCCATTAGCAGGCGGTGGTCAGGCATGCACTGTGCGGCCACACAATTGTGCTCGCCACTTGTGTGTGCGTTGACTAATGATGAAGATCAGTGTTTGTTCAACTTCTCAAATCTATTCTAGAGAACGTTTTCTTCATTTCTGTACAACACAGGATGTAGTCAACAGTGTTGGTGTTTTTGGTTCCTTGGCTGCTGTGCAGATGCACGATCGAACAAGACAGGATCTTAAATGATTAAATAAAAATCGCCTCACTCCTGAACAGTCTGTCCCCATCTCGTGTTCTGAAATGATGGCTGCGCCTCCGGATAACGGCACTGGATGTGAGCACAGATAGGACGACCTGATGTGGGCATAGCTGCCTGCACGAGTGATGGTGCCATTGGGCCGTCAGCAGGGTCAGTCGGGAGCTGCACCCATGCTTCCCTCCTTTAATCTCGGAACATCCCAAGGTGGTGTAGCTCTCCCTTCATGCCCCCTGCAGGCGGCCCTGGGCTCTGTTGCTTTCCCCAGACCCTGACCTTTCCTCCAGAGCCAGAGGTCTTCCAGCGCCCTGCTCAGCTCGGAGCGTGTGATCCCGAGAGACTTCAGTAAACCACGGGGTGGATGCTCCGGTTTATCCTCTGCAACCCACTTTCACTGGATCGGTGAATGCCCTCCACCCTGCTCTGCGAGCACAGAGCTGTGTGTACTTTTCCCTCTGTCTCTCGAGGGCTGCCTCCATCAGTTCAACTTGTTTGCCAGACGTCGTGTGGGGATGTAACCGAATCAAAGACACTTGTGTGGGACTCTTGACGTAGCTGCTAGAAGAGAGCTGGCACGGTTAAGATTGTTAGGATGTCTGTCATACTGTAGCCCATAGACTGGAGTTTAACAGCACTGTAGTGGGGAGGGGACTGGTGAGTTTACAGTGTTTGTCTGACGTCACACCGTGTGACTCACACAAACACTGTAAACACACCCGGGGTTTGAGAAAGGGCTGGTTCTAGGTTGTGCAATTGACAAGGCAGCTTCTAGTTGAGGATTTTTCTAAGCAAACAGTAGATGGATCGTCTCTGTCAGAGGAATGACTTATACTGTTCGCCAGGAAAATGCTACAGCATCTTTTATGCGTCTGGTCCGGAGGCTAAATATTCTGCAATGGAAGTCAGGGAGACCTCCTTCATTTAAACTCAAAGAGGTGCTCTCTGTGATTCCACCCGTGCATCAGAATAACTCCCGAGAAAGATCTGTTGAAACCTGGGCTTGGTTGAACGCACACCCCACACTTCTCTTACATACAGAATGTACTGTACACAACCAGTTGGATTGTGCAATGACGCATAATGTTTTGCAACGTCCATATTTTGCCCACAGCCATTTTATATGTATCTACCTTTTTTCATCATTTTTTTTTATTGTTAGTTTGTCAGCAGGATGACGCCAAAAAACGACATACTTTCCACTGAACTATACAGACTACTTTCCATAAAACTCGCTGGAAGGATGGGATGTGGGCCAAGACAGAACCCATTAAAGTTTGGCACTGATCCAGACAAAGGGGCAGATCCCGATTTTTTTTTTTTTTATCACTTCCTTTGATATTGCCAGATACGGCATTTTTAAATTTTCACCAATTTCCCAGGGAATAATGCATTGATCTTTATGGGGGAAAAAATCTGTCATATTTCGAGGACTAATGTCTGAGTGTGTGCAATTTGGTGCAGATCAAAAACGAAAATCTGCATCTAGCATATTCTAATGTGGTTGCAAAGGGGGACTGTTGGGCCTTGGTTGATAAATGTATATATATATAAAATTCCACTGAGGCCTTGGAGGTGGTCTCATACTCCCAATTTGCTCTGCGTCCTTTATTCTGTACACTTGTATTCAGAAAACTGCCCAAAAGATAAATAAATAATCAACTGCATTGCGACCTATACCTTATTAGTTGTATGGACGTAAAAGTCGGGGGCACCGAGGATATTACAATGTTGCCCCAGCACAAAACCTCAACTCCTGCTCCACTCAAACTCACGAAATAATAATATTACCAGACATGTAGCACAAGTCTGTGCCCACTAGCGAGAGCAACAATAAACATAATGGAGCCCATCTCATTTCCTCCCCTCCTGCGTAATACTGGAGGAGGAATGCTGTCTGACTCTGAAAGAGTCTGAGAGAAAATATCCTCTCTCTCTGTCCTCTTGCATAAAAGCCATAACTCTTTTATTAAATTATATAGTTTCAATAGTTTTCCTCTGAGTAAAATACCTCAACACATTGAGACCTTGGCCACAGATTATTGATTGTACTTGTGAGGTATTCAGAAACAGTTGTCCGATATTATATGGAACTTCCATACAGATCCACAACAACAAAAGAAACGTCAGCTGCAGACAAAAGAAGTGTGTGGGTCGGCTGTGAATTTAATTTTAAGTGTGTTGTCCCACTCTTGTCCCCAACTCTTACCCTGCCTCTCCCTTTCACTCTACGTGTCCCTCTTTGGGTGACTATCCATCTCAATCTGTCTCCCGAAATCAACCTACCGTCATTTACTCACTATAAGGAGAGTCAAGGGAGTGTGTTTGTGTGACCTGATTTTTAACAACGTACAGATGCGGACAACTGCTGACAACTTCACCGACTATGAACATCTTTTCATTAGTGTGTGCTGGAAAGTAAACTGAGGTAAAACTTACAGTAGGATATCTGGGGGGAAAAAAACATTGTTTCATCAAGTTTTACCACTCTTCAATGAGTTGCAAATTGTCTTATCCTGTCACATACAGATTTTTTTTCCTTTTCTATTGCAATACTGAAAACAATTGAAGCCTTGATGTCCTTCAGATAATCTGACTGAACCAGAATTAATATTGGACCTTGGTGCCTGTCTCAAACAATAGAAGTGCGAGGGCTTTTTCGTTCCAGTTTTCAACAACATTGCCAGAAGGAAAAATCTGTTGTGCAGGAAGCAGAAATAATGTACGTGTACCATACATTTAGCTGTAACAATAATTTGATATATTATTCTTTGTATTAATGCTGATGGTTAGGGATTTAGGTGATCTTTGAGGCAATCAAGTTACAACATATGGTTATTATTTTAATCAAAAAGATTTCATCAGATTTTTAAATTACATTCCATGCATAATGCATTTGGTGTCGCCGGAAAGATATATAGAAATTTAGAAGACAGTGTCAATGATAACTATAAGTTCAATATGCTTGTTCTTCAAGATAACTGTTAACTGGAGAGATGTTATCGATAAGAAATCTATAATAATGGATTTGTAGCTCAGCCAATCATGTGTGACGCAATGATGCTCAATACACAAGACCCAGAATACATTGGAGCCAGAGAGTGCTGCACCAAAATATGGGTTTATTTACAATACATAAAGTAAGGACTTTTGTCAGGAGGCCTAAATGCAGGCCATAATAAAGGAGGTTTGGGGTGAATACTGCAGTTAATACATTACCAAGTCAAACATGAGGGCTAGAATTCACCATAGGAGAAGCTATTATACAGTAATGCCTAAAATAAGGGAAGGTTATCAGCAATTAAAGAATAAACCACCAAGACACGTATAATAATTATAAACCGATTCTAGAAACTGCTCTATGGCACTCACATTTGACCATTTCTCAGCAAGCTAATGTCAATCAGAGCACACAATAAAGTCTGAATGCATGATGCTACTCTACCCTCAGTCCCCGTTCAACACAGCAAACCCCTCATTACATCTTCTTTCGCTTTTCTGCCACATTTAAAACCGGGGTGAAGTCATTTTCTTATTTGACATTCTGCAGACAATGTTAGATGATCCAACCAGCACTTGATTTGAAGTGCACTGAGGCCCTCAGTGACTGTTGGCTGTTTATTTGACAAACATGATCATGGGCAGTGTCTGCTTTGATTAGTGAACAAAATGAGTGAGAAGAACATGCTGCATGAATATTTGGTGAAACAGGTCCCATTGACAGTGTTGGTGATGGTGACTAAACGGAGCTCTGTCTGGTGTCCTGGGATGGAGATATCAGGAAGGAGTGTCTCATTGTGCAACACTGATGGTGATTCATTGTTTGATTCGTGGGGATCTTTTATTTATAGGAATAAATCCCTCTGGAATGACACTGAGCTGGTCCAAACAACTGGCCAAGAAAAAAGAGTAGTGCCCTGCCTCTGTAAATGATCTCAGCACTGTAAAATCCCCTGCGTGGTACCAAGCCAAGTTAAGTTTAAAGGACTCTGCTGGTTTTGTTTGTTTGCATTGTTGCAGTAGATAATCAGAATAAACACCTTTTTCTGTTTATTTTGCATTATTATGTTTATTTCGTGGAACATTAAGGCATATTGACATGACCAGAGTAATGTTTATTTCACATTATGCATAACTTCAGGACACACTGAGGTACAGTGTGTCCTGATTGTTCAAAAAAACGAAAATATGTATACTATCAGCATTGTATTCAGAATACCTATTATCACAGTCAGGCTCCAATCTTCAATGACTGAAAGGCTACCCATTTAACACCATCTGTACAGATCATTCTGACTATCGATAAATTGCTTTTTCACTTCACGGCACGAGTAATTCATTTGCTTTGGGTGATGTGTCCTTTAAATTGGCTCTAACAGATGAAAATTAAAAAGAAAATTGTTTTTCCTGTGACTAGCAACACAGTTATTGCATTTCAGAGGACTGCGATATCAGCACTAATATTCTTTTAATCATTTCATCTTTTTTCATGTGCCCATTGTTATCAGTCTTTGACTAATGCCTACTGGTTGCCCAGTTTAAAGAGCAACCCATTTTTGATAGCTTTAATTAAATGGGTAATACTTAAGTGCAGCCTGAGTGACTAATGCCGCTCCCCTGATGTTAAGGTCACTGTGTGAGGTCCGGTGGGGGTGGGCTCTCATCAATACCTCAACATATTCTTAATAGATAAGAGCTACTTTTTTGCTCCCAGGAGACACAGAAACAGCATGTAGTGACAAATGACCATGTGACAAGTGCACGCAACAACTCCAACCCACCCTGGCGTCTTTGCACAGGAAAGATAAGTGTTTAATGCGAAAGCCAATTAGCTTTATGCATCAGTCCATTTTTAGCCATGCGAAGTTACTGTACAATGCAGTTCATTTAGAGTGCTGTTTAACCAAAGCCCTTTGTCTTTATATGCACCTTTTAATTCTAACCCTAAGAGACTTGGGCACTCATGCCTTCAGGCTATTATCCAGCGGCACTTTTAATTTAATGGAAGTTGTTTCGACGGCGTCCAAATTGAAGCGCCCGACTGTTGTACACTTGTCCTATTCCCACAGGGGGCGACTAACCAGTCTTACATCCGGGGTTCGAAGGCTTAAAAGTTCAATCTTTGCTGTGCTTAGTAAGAACCACAATGGCTTTGAAACAACATTGGAGGCAAACAGATCCCTGTGAAATATCTCTGAGAATACGATGAGATAGTAAATACCGATCAATGCCAAACAACGACAAAGGGTGTCAACACCCCCCCACACAGACAAAAAAAAAACCCATAGAACAAACAGTGACACCACAAAGGTGGGGTACTCCGGCTAGATTGATCTTACGTTGCAAGCAACACTATGAGAGTGTGTGAGTGTGCTGGTAGGAGGGAGGCCAGGGTTCATGTCCTTGTTCCTGCCGCACTAGTGTAAGTGCCTCCTAATGATTGTATGTTGAGTCTGATTAATGCTCCTTGATCTAGATGTACCCAACCAATATGTCCCCGTGACATCATTTGATTTATAAATCAGCGTATAACATCACTTGTTGATTGTCATTTAGCACCACTGCAACACAAGATGTGCATGTCATTTATCATGTGCATTTTGAATGCATTTCCTTGTTTGCCAGAAGTAATCGAGCGTGTCCGCTTTCACTCTCCAGCTAGGAAAAAGAAAAAGTGAAAAAAGTGTTTACTCCATCAGAAAATATAGATGTTTGTGTCCACAAAGAGGATCACTCAAGACTTATTCACATTTCTTTTCTGAGTAGTAGTAGAAAAAGACAAGCAGCCCAAGCTGAGCACTCACAGATTCTGTGGTCTCCACCTTGGTATTTCCACTGCCCCCTGGATGCATGATCTACGTCTAGCAGAGCAGCCAAACCTTGTCACCGTGGCGCCCCGATGGTGAAGCGTGCTCCCTTGTTTGTCTAGTTTCTTGCACTTTAATGTTTGAGTGAACAAAATGACCTGTAGGTGAACTTGCAGTGGACGAGCTCTAAATCGGGCCCATCCTTCAAATAGGGTTACTTCTGGTTTCAAAGAGCAAAGACGGTGCCGGCCAAAATGCTAAACTCGGGACTTCAAAACGGTGGGTTGACACTTGCTCACTAATGATGCACCTTAGTATTTAAACCACCCTTTCCACATGGAGAACAATTAGCGATCAAACTACATCTGTTGTCTCCTTCCTCTTCTTTTTTGAACGACACCAGTCGTGCGTGGAGGGCAGAAGATCGGTTTGCAGAAGATCGGTTTCCAGCAAGTTGGACGCCAGCTGTGATAATAATTGCGAGGTGAGTACCACCCTGTCAGTGGAGATGGAGAGGCTGAATGAGATATTAAAGATGGATGAGCGATAATTGCGTTGCAGCGCTTGACAAGACTTCCCGGGGCTCCACATCGTGTCGGTCCCCCCACCACCCACTGCGGTCAGAGACTTCACAGCACTGCCATTATTTGCCTGGTAGAACGTGGTAAAGTTCCCAGATTTGTGTGTAATTTCTCTTTTGTTAGGTTACATGTTATCTTCTTTAACTGATTTGGGTTTATTAACGAAGTTTCAGTCGGAAACAAATGTCTTTCCATTTGGTCCTATGAACTGGACCGACAAGTCTACTGTCTGTGGCACCATCCCATCTTTCTCTCAACTCACAGCTCTCCCAAATAACCCAGAGGTCGGAGTACATCTCACTGGGCCTGTCACAATAATCGACTTATCGTACAATACATGAACATGAACATAATATTTTTTTTATTGACCTCTCAATAAAAAAAGATTGTGTTTACATGCGCACTTGTTGACATGTGAATGTATGTCAACAACATTCCAGCCGGTCAAGCTGCTTCTGTCCTCTCACTTGCTCTGTTTCGGAGGAGCAGCTCACTAACTCCGGTGTTACCATCTGCTCAAAGACTTGCATTATTTAAACTTTAGATATTATTTCTCCAAATCATTTAGGAGAGGAGTGAAGAGGTCGCAATGACCCACAGGCCTGTTCTGCAAGCTCACATGATTCAGCAAAAATGACAAAAATATTGTTTATCGCAATAATTTCTGGGACAATATATCGTCCGACAAAAACAAGTTATCGTGACAGGCCTGCGCGTCACTGGTTGTCTCTAAGAGAGCTTCGTAATTTATTTACAAAGAGGGAGGGCTTTAACATTATTGGAGTTGAAAACTTTCATTCCGATTAATTCCACGTCATCCACAAAATTCGACAATCTTAATTTTTAAAATAATCCATGCTCAGGACATAAAATTACTTTTTAATTTTACCCATTTTACAACCGAACGTGGCAAATTCTTTTGCCCCTATTCTCCTTTCTGAATGTGAGCCAAGAGCCTGGGTCTACTCCGCTAGAATCAGTGCAGACCTTGAAAAGTCGAGGGGCAGTATGTTGTAACATATTTCATCTACACAGCTAGTGGCGAAGGATTTACAAAGGCACCAGTCAGCCACAACGAGAATCATCCTGAGAAGCCTTCACTGAATACAGGAGGGTGTCCACATTATTGGAGCTACTGTACATTGAAATTGGGAAAGAAAGGGGCCTGTAAGAAGGTTGCCTTCCAGTTTCTATTTAAATAATATTACTAGGCAAAGTAAGTTTATTTGTAAAGCACATTTCAACAACAAGGCAATTCCAAGTGCTATACATAAAACATTAAAAGCATCGGGAAGACACACATGACAAGATTACATGGAAATGGAATCATAGTAAAGAGAAAATAAAAACATGCCAAAGTAGAATGAGACAGGTCTTATACATCTTGCCGCCCCAGTAAAATCAGTGTCCATTGACAATGTGTAATTACCCTGCATCTTAAATCCACCTGAGTTTCTGCCTCGCCCGTCACACACGTCACTTCACTACCTGGTAGGACTGAGTCGCTTCAAGACCTTCCATTTGCCTTCAATTTTCCTTTCTCCTCTCAACATTTCCTTCCGTTGTGAGCTTCAAGTCATGGGTCTGGGACGGATTCCCCCCCTTCTCGAGCTTATTTCATTCACATTTGTCTCACACAAATGATTTCCTTTGAAAAAGGGGCTGATCGCTTCTCTCTGACCTTCAACTTCCCATTTCCACACACCTGTTGGCCGGCACGGAGAGTGAAAACGAACCGCCGCTTCCACTCCACTTCACATTTCTCCCTTCAGACCTCACTGGCTCCATTCAAACTACAAGAATACGACATGCACCAATCATGCCTCTCCCCGGGACCACCCTCTCTCAATCAAAAGAAATCAGGCCAGGTCACCACACACAATTGAACTTCTGCCAAGTTGTTAATTACAGCCGGCATTTTGCCAATGTAATCATCAAGGCACCAAAGGATTTCCTATTCAAAAGCATTAGCGGAACAAGACCTCCATGTCTCACGATCATCAGACTACCATGCTCAGTTTTTCACTCCTTGTGTCTTTCCCCTCATCTTGTCATTCTTTGTCCATTCCCACAAAGACTGGAGCCTTAACGCTCCTGAGGATCCATCCCTGCCACCAACCTCCACGCCATGACAACCCCTTCACATTCTGCCCTCTGAATTCACGAATCGGTGTCGCACCATTCCCCAGGCGAGGAATCTGATAGACAATGGCAACGCTTGAGTGTTATAGATTCAAGCCGTCGGATGAACCCCCAAAACGGCTTCCTCTGGCTGTTGCCATCAGGTAGTCGAAGATCCTCGGTAAGGCTTCCCCCAAAAGGCTGTGTGGGATCGGCCGCGCTGCTCCCACTGAATACTAATAATACTAATACTAGTTATTTTTGGAGGATGTATAGTTTGCTGTGCTATGTTATACAGAGCGGTATTACTGTTATTTCCCCCACAGTCATTGATTTAAATGGGGTGGAAGGAATGAGAGAAACTTCTGTCCATCAGTACGACAAACTGTTATCATGAAATGGAATCAATACCTTCAATCAAAACAGTTTTAACAGAAAGGGAATATTATAACTGTCATATTATAACAGGCTGCTGTGTTAGACCACATCAGTTTTATCTAACTGCTAGTGTAGTGTTTAGGTTCTGAAATAATTAACTCTGATAATTGCTTGTATGAAGTTGAGTATAATGCGGGTTTGAGGTTGGCAGGAACCTGAGAGAATACATTATGATATGGTATCTACTGTACGTCTGGTTTGGCAATCTGTGGATCAAGATGAAAATCTATTTAGCTGTCTAGGTCAGACAGTCTCGAAGGTCATCCTCGTCCTATAAGTCCATTTCTAGACAGGACAGTCATTTTAACCTCCATGACCATGAACGGGCTCTGGCTCTGGCTCCTCGTCTCCAGCTGCAGGCGGGATGATGTGTGCTCAGGATTTGGTTGAACAGTGGTAATTTACGCTCCTCCTATTAAACACCGAATTAGCAGAAAACTTTACTTTAATTGTGCTTTAGCAGCACTGTGTCATTGTCTGCCTGGAGTTCAATTATGTTTTGTTCATTTTGCTGAGAAGGATTTATTGAGCTACACACAGCGACCTTGATGGACTCAGCAACTCCGTCCATTGTTCAGCCGATTCCTGGTATATCTCCATTAATTTAAAAGCTTTGCAAAGACAAGCGAGCGCAGCTCTCAAAATAAATGAACAAATCGAAATAATGATAGTCGTGCTATAAGCACTGAAATTATTCTTGCAGAACTGTGTTGTAGTATGCTCCAATGTTCCAACTGAATTCAATTCACAACCAAATGTGTACACTATTTTCATGATTTCTTGTAGCAGGGGTTGTACAATATTAAGTTGCATTGAAGGAAAACCCTTTTTCTTTTAAACTTTTAACTATTTTTTTTTTTTTTGAAACAGTGAGCCTTACACTGCAAAAATGAAAAGGTTAGGGAAATTTAAAATTTCAAGGTGACATTGCAGTAGATTTAGTTTTTTTAATTTTGAGGCCAACTCAATCTCCTATACTCAAACTCATTATGTTTTGTTCTGATCATATTATTATGAATATATTCCACCAAAACACATTAAGGATGTCACGTTTACCTTGAAGAGAGATGAGAGGTGCTTCAGCATGTGGACACAAACCCCCTTCTTCATGAAAAGCCCTGCAGAAATGATCAGTAGACCCTGTTTTTGACAATTTTGTGTTTTGCCTCCATAAATTAAGTATTGAGAGCAACTTTACGAATTAAACTTAATGAAGGTAGTTGAAGCAAAGCTTTGCTAAGATTAAGAAGCCATTAAAAAATATATAGTGATATTCAAGTTCTGTTTTTTTTTTTTACAGTGTATGAACATCATTGTAGCAAAAACTAGCTGAAAATAACAAGAGCAGAGCAGTAGTGGAGCTGAGGTCCATCTGATGATGGACATAGAAATTATTAAATGTATCAGCATGTTATCCAATTCAATATCCTTGACCAATCTCTAATTTACGCAGGGGGGTCTTCGAAACAGCAGGGTAATCATGATAGACGTGAATCATATTCACTCCTGAAACGAATGGAATGAAAATCTGTCACAATCAATTTGCTTCAGTCTTGAAAGGAAACTTCTAATGACTTCAGGCGTACAGGAAGACCTCAACAGTTAAAATATCAACCGTGAACCTTTGGTTCATGTCAAAGATTAAAACCAACCTTTAACAACGTCTTTTTTTGCCTTGAAACCCAGACGCTTCGGTGACTTAAAAGGAATAAATTCAAAATGATTACACCAACAGCACCGCGGCTCAAAGATGAGGACTTTGCTTATTTCTTGTAAACCCACATCACTTCTCCGCTGACGGATAGACACGTCTTTGTCATTACCTGCATTCAAAAACAAATCTGCTGCAGGCAAGTCAAGGACCATCTATTCAGCCCCGCAGTCTGCGTCAATTTCAGCCCCCACCTTCTATTCTCCCGGTCCCTCCAGTATGAGACTGATCTCACAGGAGCTGCCTTGGTCTTATGAATAACATTATAGACACGTGAAGCTGGTAAATATCCCCCCAAAAATGTCATCAGCGAGGCATACGTGTTTGTGTATGGGTGTACACTCTCGCTACAGTTTATCAAATGTTTCCATTTCCTCACATAACATTGACGCGTGCCTAAAGATTGTCGAACGAGTATCGGAATATCAAATATGTTACTCACAGACCCAAGTATCGCTCCTTCAGAGCATTGAGAAACTCATAATTCTCATTTTTCCTTCCTTGGCATCTGGTATTGGAATAGAAAAGTCTCAAATATGTTCATATTTTGTATTTCTTTTTCCTCTGTAATTAATTGTATGTGTATGCGTAACCTAGCAGCAAACGCACAGATTATTATCACCCAGCTCCGCAGTCCCCCTCAGCTTTGTGTAGCTTTTATGGTATCTGTTATCTCATTTGTTTTGGTTGGAATATTTCTCCAACCCCCACGCAGACACTGGCGGAGAGAGGCGGGATCAAGGACGAACGCGGAGCCATGTGAGGGTAGGGGCAAAGAGGCAAACTAATGCAACAGAGGCACGCGGGAGGTCTTTAAACTCAGTGACAGTTGCCAGGCCGGAGTGGGAAGGGAAACCTCAGTCGACTCAGTCGACTGGCAAGTGGCAGGGAAGTGTGAGAGGGCATCTGGTGGACAGGTGGGGGAAGTGAAATGAGATGTACAGGTGGTCACACAGTGGACACACTGTGAATGTCCTGAAAATGAAAAAATGTCTTGGGTTTCCACAGAGCTGTCTTGGGTTTCCACAGAGCTGTCTGAAGCTGAGATTTAAACCATGATTACATATGATTAATATAATTAATATTAATATGATTCAAACCATGATTAAACATGGCAAAGATAGACCGAAGAATTCTATCGTCAGAGAAAGAGCCAATGGATTATCTCCTGGTCTTTCAAGTAAAATGCTGTTGTGTGATCTAGCGTTTTTATTAAAAACTCTATGCAGCTGTAAATAGTACCGTACAATCAATATCATGATTCATAAACAATATTTAATATTTGTATAGGTCCACAGCTGATTATTCGTTTTGATGTCTTCACATGCAAACGTATACAGTTGTGACTTTGCTGTCTATCAATGACTAGTATATCAAACAAATAAATCAAATCAGGTTATGGATCAGTAAGATTGCCTTATCCTCGCATAAATTGATGACTTCGGGCAGAAGCGTCGAGGGGAACTGAGATCAATGCAATTCGGTAATTGTCTGATGATTAATGATGAGCTCTGTGTACTCAATTAGGTGCCACTGTGCCACGTATTATTCTCCTGCAGGAAACAATAAGCGGTCTTGTTTCATCAAAGTTTAATATTGTTTACGCAGAACTGGAATATCGTCGTCGTGACAGAGACTGCTCACGAGAATCGGATCATGTTGCCTTTACACACGTGAGGTCCTCGTGTGATGAGAGAGGGAGAGAGATTCCTGCCCTGACACATGATTTATTTTCATGTGCATGTATTTATGTTTTCACACATTTATGGCGGAATATAAGAGCCAGGCTGTCCCGTTGAATGACGATCATTTGCAGTCACGAGGCAGTGGCCAACACAGTTTGCCCTTGTCAATTTGCAAAGCCTTTGTCTGAAATGCAGCCAATGCGTAATGAATCTAGATTGGCGATGCGCTCACCAGTATTATTTGCACGACCGTTAATCCCAACACCCATCGTCATTACGGACCCGTGTGGTGTCTCTGTGTTTGTGTGTCACGGAGCGAGCAGAGGAGAAGGTCACCCGCGTCTGCTCTTGGCGGACATCGAGGGTTGACGTTAACTAACACTGTACTTTACATAAAAAAATGTTTGCACGGAGACCACCGGCAAACAAAGCTGGTGTCAAGGACACAGAGTCGGATCTGAGGTCATTTAGAGAAGCTCCAAGTACAAGTTCATTCATTGTAGTTATACAATTCATAGGAGAGCTGTGTCATTTGTACCTATGAGAAGGTGAACAGACTGAAAGAGCAGTTGGAGGAGCTGCCTCTTTTTCTTTTTATTGCATTGCTGTCATTGCACCTGAATGGTGAAAGCATGTGAGCACACATGCCATTACCAAAATGCACACAGTCCATCTGTTTTTTGGCCTCTCGTTCGACAGATCTCTCGCAAGAAGTCAAATAACTTTCATTGATCGCTGGCTCTTATCATTCATCACCACAGGGGTCAATGTCCCACCTCTGTCTAACGGCCCCTTTTTTAAACACAAATCTCTCATCTTTGTGCAGAGGCGCTCAAGCGGATTGAGCGGCCCCAGCGTCCTGGCGCTGGTGACGGAATGTGTCGATCACCATCATCTGGTGTTTTATTTCACAGCAAAACTCTGAGTCTGTCCTTGATACTATAGGCAGCGAAATAAATGGTTATATGCACGTATTCACTGCCACCGAGATTCTATTTCGAATGCTCGTCCCCGCCGCTTGTTTGTCCTCTGGTCTGTGCTCTGGGCGTTCAAGACATCTGCAATTCCCCCAGGTGCTGCAGAGAGTAAATAAGCCTTACGTGCTGTGTCGCCATCATTTGACTTTTATTAATGAGCCAATCAATTCCTATTTGTCTCACCCTTTCAACTGAAATCCTGGCCTCCCGTCACTTAACAAATTGGCCGACCCGGGGTTGAGCGCGGAACAAACGGAGACGCTCCTTTGCCTTTGCATTTCCATTTTCATTTTCACTTACAATCACCAACGGTTGTTAAATAGCTTGTTAAATAAAATCCGTCAGGCAATGGCAACGACGACGAATCCACCTCCTGCTGACGTACACACACACACACACACACACGCACGCACACTTAGAGAGAGAGGCTGAGTTTATGTGGACCAGCATTATGCTGATGTGTACCTTTGGTCTGTGGCCTCTTTTGGGTTAGGTAACCCCTAGTTACAATTAAATCACGGCAAACACTATAATTGTAGATTAATAGCGTCCTTCCAGTTTTGTTGTCACAGTTTTGGTCCGGCTCTTTTTCAGAAAGGTAATGATCCTCACAGTTTCGGTGTGGAGGAGCTTTTCCTGTCCCGCACAGAGCCCTGAACTCAACCCCCGGTCCAACACCCGTGCAGACTGCGAACCAGGGCTCGTTGCCCATTACCATTGGTTGCCCTCACTAATGCACTTGAAATATCCCCTCAGCCAGGTCCCCTACATCGCGTGGAAAGCTTTCGCAGGTACCACATGCTGATGGAGCTTTTAAAAGGTTTTATCAGCGGTTGATGGGTTACTAATGCTTGCCAGATCTTGGACTGACACTTTGTGACAAACCCCGGCTGGTGCGTATCATCTCTGAACAGATATTAGTGCTTATAATAAAAATGTATCCAGTACCATATACAGGCTTCCTTTCCTATTGCTTTCTCTCAACTCATGTGGACTGGGCACCATTAGGTGTATGACTCATGAATAAAAATGTTCATCCATTTTTGAGGAGACTTTCTGTCGGTTTTTCCTGAGGGCCCCGTGGTGCATTAGAGGGTCATTCTGGAGGATCACACGCTTGCCAGAGTAACTTTGTATGGTATGGAAAAAGTAACTGAACCTTTTAGAATTTTAACCCATTTGTGTATAATTTGTCCTTAAAATGACGTCAGATTTGAATCAAAATTACAATTATGAACACATACAGTTGTTTTTTTAAAATCGATTTCCATGTAATAACACACACACACACACACACACACACACCCACACGATTGTATTGTACTGGTCAAAATTGCAAACGCCATTCACAGCGAGGGGAAAAGTACGTGAACGCCGAGGATTATAGCATCAGCAGGAGCTAACTGAATGGATTGATAGATCTGATCACTCCTGTCTCCAACCTCCCTCACGGTCTTCAGTTTTAACAGGCACCCACTCGAATGAAGCTCTCGGCTGCCATCTAGTGAAACATGGCCACCATTACACCACACTGCTCTGACACACCTCACACACATCTCCCAGTATTGCTTCATTGACAGTGTTTACATTTTGTTTTTAAAAAAGACCAAAGAGATGCTCTACACTGATGTACAAAGTTTTATTATTGAAGAGGAAGAATGGGCCGTTACATGATGGTGCTGAACTGATAACCATCGTTTCAGTGCACAGGCCCTTTTCTTTGCCTGCTCTGATCAGCCTCTACCAAATGATATTTCCTTTCTGTTCATCTGACCATATTTTGCTGTTGATTTAATAATAATAATAATTTTCTATTTTAACAAGAACTAAACTGTTCATACTAAATCCCATGATTTCATTGGCATTACCTGCGGCTAAGTTTGTGACCTCCAGCATCTGCTCTCGGGACATGGATCCGCCTACATAACCCCTGGAACAGTACATGAAAAGTTGTAAAACAATGGACTTTTGGTGTGAAAACAAGGCCATGTCGATGTCTGTGAAGAATGGTTCTTGATTGGCCTTGCTTGAATTTTATTGCATTTCCTCATTGAGTGCAGAACTGACAAATCTACAGTACAGAGAATCTTAACGTCTGACATATGCATTGCAGGATAAATTGACACCGCCGTGTCCGGCCAAGTCTCCCACGTGATTTACTCAGTCCAACTCGCTCGTTGTGTGATAACAATACAAAACATACGAGCAAACGACCATACATGTAGTATGTGCCGATAAACATCTGCTCTTGCATTCGATGCGTACATAATTTAAGGGGGCATATTCGCCCCCGGAAAAAGTAGAGCCGTCGAAATCAGCTAGCTCAGGCTGCCTCTCACGTGATCGGAATTCAAGCGAGGCTCCCTAGAAAAATTACCACACTGTAGCTTGAAACCAGCCATGCATGCACATCTCCATGTTTTATTCACTGCTCCGTACAGAAGAAAAAAAACTCACTCTCTGGGTTGTTGTGCTGACCTTCTTTTTTTTTTTGTTGCCAGTTTGGTTTTGTAGCCCACTAACCACTGTCCTCAAATCAACCATTTAACATGCCATGCAGGACGTTCACTGGCGCATTGACAGGGACGTATCTGCCATATTTTAAAGGGGGAGTTTTTCCTTGAGTATTAAGCAAACACCAAGCTGAATTAATGATGCTGAAAAGAGAGCACTCTTTTTTCCTTTCTTTTTTTTTCCTCTGCAAGAATCTAATTGATTATCATAGCTTCGATTTTGGCATCATAACATCTCACGCCATTCAAGGGTATAGAAGTTATCAAGACACTATGCTAACCTGCTGTGCACCGTGATTTAAAAGTGAAAGTGGCCAGTGTTTAACAGACGAAGTGCAGAAGAAGGGTGGACTTACCAATCGTTAAAATGAAGCAAAGTGATGTTTCTTTGATACAAGTCAATGTCAAGTTTGATGCAAAATCGATGCCATCGCTCTCTCACGCGTGCACACTTCGTCAGTTACAAATACAACAGAAAAAGTAAGTAATTATGCAAATGCAAAAGAATGCGATGCAAAAGAATGCAACTGTGATAAAGCATTGCTTGTAAAGTGAAACATCACAAACAAAAAAAGGTAATAAAGGACGACCCCATTGTTTTCTTTTCATAAGAACAGATTTCTACCATCTTTTCTGATAAATAACTAATCACAACCATTCACAACCTAAAACTGCCTGTAACTGCATCGTCAGTGACAGCAGTCAGTCGCTTGGCTTCATGGTCTCATGACCGGTCTCCTGTTGGCAACCGAAGCGCTGCGTGAACCTACTTCAGCCCTGGCCATCCCCTCTCCCCACAGGAGACCTCGCCAGTGAAGGACAGAGGTGAGGGTGCGTAGAGGTCCGAGTCTGTGTCTGATTCGCCCTCCGCTATGAAGGGTCTGACTCTGGCGCAGAGTGAAGGTCCAGGTCCGGCTTCAGTCACTGCTCCCGCTCCCGCTCCCCCTCCTGAGCCTGTGAAGAAGGAAGGCCCAAAGAAGTCCTCCTTGGCCTGGGAGATGCTGAAGCCGCTGAAAGAGCGCTCCAGCTCCTCGTGGTCAACAGACGGGATGGAGAGAGACGTGTCGCTCTCCACGGCGACGGCGTCCGGCGGACACCTCTGCCTCCTGTGGCGCATCCTGCTCTGGGAGCCGCGCTCGCTGCTGTTGACCCCAAGGCCGAAGGTCGAGCGGTCTTGAGCCGGAGGCGGCGGAAGGCGGAACAGGGTGGGCGAGTGCTCGTCGCTGCCACCAACTGGTGAAGGGGTGTTGGCCACGCTGCTGTTCCAGGCAGGCTGGCTGAGGGGGTGCTGCAGCTGGTGCTGCCAAGAGGTAGAAGGGCGGCTGTTGCTGCCGGATGGAGTACCCAGCGACCTCGCCACGGATAGACCCAGTAAAGGGTCTTTCTTTTCCAAAGAGCCATCAGAGCACGGGACATCTGCAGCCGAGCACGTCTTCACTTCCTTTTCCTCCTTCACCTCCTCTCGCGCCTCCCTGTCCCCCTTGCTCTCCTCCAGGCTGTGGTAAGGCGGAGCTGGATACGGCTCTTTGGAGTTGAAAAAGGCCTCTGTTTCAGAATGAGGGATGCCCATCCGCTGCACATACACGTTGACCAGGAAATCAAGTTTCCTGTCCATGCACATCACCTGCATGGAAAGAGAAAAAAAACACACAAAAAATGGTGTTCCTTTCCCAGAATGACAATATATTGATCATCAGAAAAAGCACAAATCACAAATAAAATGTTTACAGACCTGGGTGAAACATTCCTACCTGTTTCTCCACTTTGACCAGGCGTCCCATCATGCTCGGGTCCTCTGCATCGTCTCCTTCAGCTTTAGGGCCTTTACCAACTATCTGGTCAACTCTAGTGTTTCAGAAAGGTAATATCATGGATTAAAACACACACACAAAAAAAATACTCTATCTGCCACAAAGATTCAACACGTTCTTTTGCTGAAGAAGTGCATGATGCCATTATGTGAATTACTTTTACATGGAAAATAAGCAAAGAAAGTTTATGTGGATGATACCCGTCAAGCTACAAGTAAATGTGTTTTTGAATGAATGAATGGTGACCGGACACAGTATTGATTTGGGGTGGATGGTGTGTATGCATGCATTATGAAATCAGGCAGTCAGAAACAACCAAAGGGGTGAATATGGGGGTCATTTTGTCATGGGTCAAAATGCATCGCCTGCCATGCTTCATGCTTCATTTCCATTGCATCCTACCGGGGGATCTCTCACTATGTCCCTTCAGTATGAGAGCAGGCATCTAGCACTGTCAAACCCCCGTTGAGTGAGGCCATGTGACATGGCTCATTGACGTTCACTGAGAAATCTGCGTCACGGTATGTGTCACAATTCTTTGACCTCTTCTTGAGAGCAGCTACTACAATGTGACACAAAAGCTCAAATAACACCACCGACATCCTGAAAATGTTTGTGTAAACCCTTTTCTTGATTTGATGTTACATCTTCAACGCTGATTTCGTGAGTCATGTCTGCTCCAGCTCAATGAGACAGGTCACTCGGCTGGAACTCAAAGGGGGTCCCGTCAATCAAAACAATGAGGTAGCATGTACAGTGACTGCTTCAATATTTGGTCTATGGTATATGTAGCATAATGCTGGTAGAATGGTCATTTTAGAGGTGCAGTCTATTAACCTAACCTAGGACCTTCAGTGGACTTCTTATGGCGAGGTGTTGATGGGGGAGGGGGCCCCACAATCATATCTATCCTGGCAAGGCACACAGAGACGATATGAGTGCAATGCAAAATGAAGCAACGTGGGAATCACATCGGCTATGGAGAACTAGTGTCAATATATTCCACACACCCAAGAAATACGACGAGTCAGACTTTCTTTGTGAATGAAAAGTGTTGGCATTTCACTGTTGGAATATATTAATTCTACATGTTCAACCTTTGGGGGATCAATATGGGAGAAACTAATTTGTGGGAGGGAAAACTGATATAGATAACAATGAATAACACATCAATACTTTTATCTCAAATGAATCAGAGATGCATTCAGAGCCGGAGGAGTGAATCCTATTTCTATAGATAAAGACTAAGGATATACATTTGAGATCTGAATACAACACATGTAGCTGGGCAAATGAAACAGGCAAATCAAAAGGACACGTGTGTCACAACATGTGTGTATCCAGTGACACAACAAACATCACACGTCTCTACAGTAGAACTACACTGTACTAAAGAAATAACTCTACAGAAAATCCTCCAAAATCCATTCTGACATTTAGGCCTCACAGTGAAAGCTGGACAGCTCACCTTATAAAAAACCTAACTCTCCATCGTGGCTTTGATTTACATGAGCTCAAGCGTAGTATGGTGTAGTAAGCGTGCACTTGCCTGGACTGCAGGTTCTTTATCCGGGACAACATGTCCAGGTGACCTGCTGAGTACTGCTCAATCACATCCATGACATCGTAAGGCCGCAAGCTCTCCTTGAACCTCCTCTTTGACACCAGAAACTTCATGATGCTGAGGGAGGACAAAAGGTTGTCACACAACGCACAACAGTGTTGCAAAACGCCTATTACAAAAATTTGATTTCAGTGAATGATAAAAACACTATTTTCCCTGTACAACTGTTTCAGAATTTCACAAAACAATCTTAACTCAAGTGGATCTTCAGATAGGAGTATATCGTCGAAACACTGCTGCAAGAATGAACTCATATACTATGGTTAACTATAGTATTGCTTTTTATTATCATCCAGTTTTGGCCATATTGTTTTCACGATGACAAATTGGTTAGCCTGATAATCCAAAGCATCCAATGTTGGAGATAACCCTGAGGTTTGTTTAAAATCTGTCTGATGATCTGACTGCTCGTGTTACTTGTCCCATCAGAAGTATTTCAGTGGTGTCACCGAGTACAAAGTCATTGTTACAGATTGGAAAGGCGGCCAAAACTAAGATAAGTGACCACAGAGTAAAAGAAGGAAAAAAAATCCACAACAAAAAAAATCATAATTGAACCATAGAAATTGTACAATAAAACAAAACCTTACCAGATTGCCCGTATTGTAACCTTCAATCCTTGAGGTAATTCTTGGGTGAGAAATTCACAGTGGCAGCTCTTATCGTCACCGATCTCCTCTCCTGGGAGGCTCGCCTCTACAGAGCAAGGACAAGGACACTCCTTAGAGAACATTTCATCGACTTCCACATGAGGAGCGTCAACAACAGAGGCAAGGTAGACCTGTTGCTTTGAGCTTGGACGGTGCAAAATTCAATGAACACATTGGTTTCAGGCCAGTTAGCTGGTTTGTGAGCATGGTGAGTGAGCTTTGTGGAACAACAGAAAGGAAGACCAGGTGCAGAATTGAAGGATAGTGCTGATGCGATAAAACTTTATTGAAACTTTAAAAGACAAGTACTCTCTTCCCACCACCAATTACACTGTAGATTCGCATCAATGCTAGAACGTTTAGTTTAGCCAGAGGGCTAATCTATGGATTTTGGAGCATAGTGCATACAGGCAAAGGTGTCAAGGCCTAATCACTGTTGATCAGATATCAGATAAGAATCTGGTAGGGAAAGTGAGGTGTCCTCATGCAACGTCAAGCGGGCATTTGGGGCATTTTCTCTCCGGATCAATTTTAGATTATCTTGGATCCACTTGACTTGAACCCAGGATTAACTTCTACAGTAGCGTAATTGAATATGCATGATCATTTGAATGGCGCTCTTACAATCCTAATGAATACTTAAATCATTGCATGCTTGTTCTCAGCGACGCTCATGGTTCAGAGCCTTCAGTAATCACGGGTGGGGGGGTGGGGGTCATGTAAGACAAAATCCAAATAAAAAGGGTTCATGTCAAGTGAACAAATCTCAGCAGATTTTAGCATGCAGGTTTGTCAGACTGGTGAAGCTGACTTGTCTTCTCATTATTTCCCCATAGTAGACAACCAACAAAATATCAACCCAATGGCTTACTTATTAAACCTTCAATTGCTGCAAAAAGAGAGAGAGAGGAGAGACATGGGAAAAGATTTGTTATGGATTCTAGCAGGATGATAATGGCGGACAAATCAATTCCAAACATGGGAACTTGTGGAGTCCACTGAAGTCTATTTTGAAAAAGCTGCTCTCTCTTCTCTTACATTCACACTATCCACCGCATATATAACATTTATTGTAAACTATACATCTAAACATTACAGAGTGTAGTACAGTCTAAATTGATGACACGTCATGATGACTTGTCTGACCTGGGGAACTCTTCAGTCCAAAGTCTTCGTCCTGCATTTCAATCAGCACTTTAACATGCCATAAAGCAGAAGAAGAGAAACAACTAATGAGAATTAGTGGGGGTTTTTTAAAAGAAGATAAATATATTTGTTGATAGTGACACAGTGGCCTGGATGACGTATGGATGCAACTGGGTTGTCTAGCAATAAATGATCGGTTGATGCCAGCATCCAAACCAACAGTCCCCGATCTTCCCAGCATAATGATGAAATGTTGGCTTTGGTGTGTCAGCAAAGTCTCCCCATTTTCACTCATATGTTCAAATACATGACGGATAAACCTTCTCTGCATGTCAATTACTTCACACTCTGCACAGTAACTGAATCTTAAAGATACTTGATTGCAATGAATTAAACGCCATCAACACCTTCCATCTAAAGATAAACAGCCAAGTTCATAAAGACACATGATCACCAATTTCACATTAGCCTAGTAAGGTAAACAGCATTAAGAAACTGTTTGAAGCATGATTTCTGATCACAGCCATAAAAACATTTCCTGTGGTACTAGAAAATGTTTCCTTCGTGGTATGACTTCACAGTACCAGAAGAAAAAGCAAATTATATAGTTAAGTGTCACAGAACATGTGGTGCTGTTCCATAGGTGTACCACACAGTACATACACTGGATTAAACTGCTGCGTCATTGTGACTGTAATCAAGTTACATCCCGGAGAAGTGGCGTTTAAGGGACATATTCACTTCATTTGGACGTTTTCGTCCTCATTCCCTCGGCCACTGAGGATTTGTAATTGTTTCGGTTTTTCTGTTTGTTTCTTAGCAGGGTTAGCTCAAAAAGTTGTTGACATATTTGCTTGGAAGTGTAATCAAACATAGATCTTGGGCATGGTAACAGGTGATTAGACTTTGGGAGGGATTTTTTGAAGGTACGTGAAACAGCATATAGAAAGGGGAATTCTCAGCTTTGGTGGAGGTCTTCTAGTGCTCTTGTTTGAGTCTGTGGTGAGTAAGATTAGTTGTAACTACAGAGAACAGATATAAAAACTAAACTCTATTCTTGGACTGCTAACAGTGCAGTAGCTAAAAAATTGACTCATCCGTCATTTCAAGTACAGGGGATTCAAAGCCTTGGAACGAATTATGATAGAACCTTGACGGACAGTGGCAACCTCAAAGACACTACTTCTCAACTAAACATCTGACTCATGGCAATTGACAACAGTCAGCTCCTGTGGAGATTTAAGGTGTGGTGCTTCCAGTGTGGCCATTCCCGCGGTATGACTCAAGTGGAAGCAATGGAGGAGATTTGTACAAAGATGGCTGGGTGTTCCGCCAACTCTCAGGTCGATCCAGTTCGTACAGCAAGACATCCAGGCTCTGCTTACCAGTCTCATCAGTGGTGGAGGAATTCATATTCACAAAGGCAAGAGCAGTCAGCCCACTGCTTCTGTCTGAGGATGGGAAAGTCAGACACGCTAGCAAGACCACCAAGTGTGGCAGGAAATGGAAGCATCAGGAAGCAGTGAGGGAAGCAGAGGCACACTGGAAGCATCAGTAGACTGTTGCCATGGTCTGCCATAGGGGAACACCATCAAGAGGAAAGTCTTGCAACATCACATCTTAAGTAGCTTTAGTTAACCTAAATGAATATCAATATTTAGCTTGTCATGTGAATTACTGATTCCAATTCATAGCAGATGTTTTCACTACCCTGGTGTAGTATACTACCATAGAAGGTATGGTATAGTGCCACAGCACTTATAGTACAGTACCACCGAGCGTATGGTATAGAACCACAGGACATGGGGTACTATACCAATCTTTTGTCTGTACAATAGGCCTAAATATGAAGCTGGATTCAGCAGCTGGTTAGCTTATCCTTGTGTAATGAAGAGATGAAACACATGAAGAAACTGCTGGCCTGCCTCTGTTTAAGCTGAAAACAAAATCTTAAATAAAAGGTGTATGTTTTTACCTTTGGACAGAGCATCGTTGGCATATTATCATGCTTGAATTATCCATATTATGCTACGATAAGATAACCACCTGCTGGCTCCAGCTTCAAATTTGGCATACAGGCTTTTTTGAATCTCTCCTGAATTACTTGAAGCCAACTCTCGGACATAACTTCATATTTACCATACAGACATCTTAAATACTACCTAAATATTAGCTTCTCTGCTGAGTTCATTGTTTTATGATGGTTGAAGACTTTGAGAGCAAATAGGCCAAGATCATTCATTCTACAATGAAGATTGTCTATTAGTGAAGTAGCTGTGCTTTCCTTTGGAAGTGTATACAGTATTTGTCACAACCCTGATCCGCGTCCTGACACACTCCATATATCAGATGTTACTGTGAACAGTGTGGAGTTCCCTCACCCTCTGAGTTTTGACGTGAAGTGGTACCCCGGGCCCTGAAGTTGTGCTTCGGCCCTCGGTTCTTCTCGTTGAAGCTCCAGCTCTTGGTGACTTTGCTGGGACTCGCCTCAGCGCCCTCCTCTGCCGCTGGAGACTGGGCCTTTACCTTGGTCATTGGAACCTTGGAAGGACTGGGGAACACCTTGTCCTTCAGACTGGCCTTCCGACTACAAAGAGCAAGTAATGAGCAGAGAAATGTTACATATTTGATTGTTTTTGCAGTTGTTTTTGTTTTTACAGCTTCATTATATTTAATAGTTTAAATTAAATGTCTTTATCCTTCTGTTTTGTTGCGTTAAGTGTAATTTGGGCAATTCATATAATTCAGCACTGATATGATGACAATTCTTACCTCAGCAGAAATGTAAAATGGGCATTGTCCTACAGCAGAAGGAGCCATGTGTCCACATACGAACATAGTGGAGCATTCAGTGGGTCAGACAAGCAGCAGGAAGCTACAAGCAAGCATGCATGGGAAGCAAAGTGACACTGCACGTCTCAATGGCAAGAACTGTGGTCTCACTCTATAGGCAAAAAAGTGAACACAAATCATGCAAAATAAGTCACCATCACAGTGTGCGCTCCGCCTGACACACGGGAACCAGTCAAAGGAAACGTTTTGTTAGGTTCTCAGCAATGTGCACCTTGCCTGCTGAACAGAAGTTCATTAGGGCTGATTAGGCAAAATAAGGCAGCAAGCAAATCAACTGCAGACATTACTAAACAGAAACCATAAATCAACTGTGACAGGGAGGTGAACAAAGATGTATAGCTGCCCTTTCTATGAGTAAATTATAAGAGCTAAAAGGCATTAGCTCTTGTGCTCATTTCAAGCATAAAAGCTTTACACGTAGACATTAATGACGGAGCTGCACTACCCTAAAAGAAGTAAACTAGATTGTATCTATATATGCATATTGAGTGACGTATCACAAATGTACAGGTTCTAATTGTGTGATTCCTCTACCTTTACTGCACTTCCGTTTAAAGAAGAAGAGGAACAGAGGGAATGGAAGGAGATACACATACTTGCAGTGCAGTTGTTAGTAACTGTGCAGTAACTATACCTAATATTTCTCGGACAGCACCCGCAAAGTCTGTCTTTGTGTGCATTTTCATTACTGGAGTGGTGGGCAGTAGAGGAGACACAAAAAAAGATAAAATAGCAGTGGATACAGTCAAAAAAACAGCAGTGTGTGTGCCATCCTGTGATGCCAGTAGCACTTTATTGTAACTATACTTTGTAATTAATTTGCAACCTGTTTGTCCACCTATAGTCGAATGAATTGAAATGCCTTTGGGTATCTTTGTAATGATGTTTTATATTTTTCATGTCATTTATATTGAACACAAAGTATGCAAATTGCTTACAAAGTCGTGATAAAGTGTTACTACATTGTCAATAATTACACTTGTTTGTTTTGTCAAAAACAGTGTGATAAAAATCAAGCAAGGCTCTTAAAGTATTCAAAATCTTGAATTTTTCTCTTGAGTTGATGCTGAAAGCCAGACTTTCAAAGTACAGCTCATTGGTGAATCTTTCTCAGAGCCGCCAGTTGGGATGTGAGGCCAGAGTGAGCTGATCTTTGGGGACCATGTGAGCAAATGCAGCATGACCGTTCTTGAAGGAGGCACTTAACACACAGCCGCGTCCATGTATGACTCGCATCAGGACCTACAGTGACCCTCAACACACAAACACACACTCACGCAAGCATAGAATAACACACACTCCCCCAACACGAGTACACTCCCCCAAGAAGAGTGCCTTTGCAGCAGCTAAGAGCAGAATTGAAGAGAAGCCAAGGGGGAGGTGAAGAGAGAGATACAAACTGATCAGATCACAGACCTGGGAGAGGTTTCTGTCTGAGACTCTTTCCTGGAAAAAGAAAAGAAACACACTGTTAAAATGTGCAAATCAGTCATGTATTATACTACGTCATGATCAACACTGCTCTGTGTATGTAGGGTTGAGCTGTGCTAGCACAGAGGATCGATTTTCACATCCTCCATGGAATCACAATATCTGGATTCGTATGAAAATGATAATGCAGAAACCCATCTAGGCCACCTGAGGGCAGTGGAAACAAGGTGTGAACACTTCTTATTTTCAATATTTAATTTGAAAAAATGATTTAGTGTTTTTAGCAACCTGTAGCTAGTTTGCACATTCAGCAGATACAGAGCAATAAACAATACGCCTTTATTTGAAATCCACATACAGTTAGTCCAACAGTTCCTCTCTTTTAAAGGTGACATATTATGCAAAAATAAATTTTTCAGTGTTTGTGCACATACATGTGTGTATCTGTGGAGCCTGCTGGCCCACAAACTGTGAAAAAAAGACCACCCTGTTGTTTTTATTGTGAGCTAGGTGAACCCTACAGCCTGGCTCTGAACGACTGGTTCAGATTTGTCTCCCACTGTGATGTCACAGTTGGACTCTTTTGGGGTAACCCCGCCTGCAATCTGAGAATCTCCACTTCTCTGGTGAAGGAGCATGACATTTCCTACACATTTTGAAAGCGGTTGACCAATCACAACAGCCTGGGCCAGCTGGCCAATCAGAGCAGGTTGGGGTTTATCGGGAGGAGGGGCTTGAATCAAATCAGGTGTTTTAGACAGAGGGTGAAAAGAGGAGCTGCAGGAATGGGCAGTATGAGAACACTGATGCCTTTTCTGAACATTAGAGCATGTAAACCTTTTCGATTGGTCACCCAGATTAAAAGTATGAACCTGAATATGAGCATAATATGTCACCTTTAACTCCGCTTTTGTCCTTACAAATATGTTCACCTTAAAACGGACATCTGCTGCATTTAAACGTGGAGCTAGTAGAGCTGTGAACCAAACACAGTGAACACGATGGAAGACGCTATAAAGCTCAGTAGAGCTGTGGACAGCTGTAAAACCCGGTGATAATTCTCTATGGGTCTTTCACTTCAAAAAACTCCTTTCACACCATTACATAGTTGAATAAAAATATTGATTATAGCCATTTTAAAGCTGCAATAATCTTTTTTTTTGTTCTGGGTTCTCAATCAGCATTGAGCAAATGCCATTAATTTGGAGTCAGATTTCAGGCAACATGACGAATTAGATTTTTCATTCTCTGTCAGCGGTTTTGGGTCATCACCAATTCTTGTGACGATTAATTGGATCTTCAGCCTTATTACATTTTCCATTACATTTTGTGTTTTGATGGGCCGCCTGCTGATTGCTGAGTGATCTCTCTTTGTTTGACAACTGACCCCTTTCACATCACATGTTTGAGCCTTGTTTATGTAATGTGATTGATCAGTGCCGCTTTAACATGGATGGCAAATTCTAGCAATTCAAGATGATTGCTCCACTGTTTAATCGCTATAAACAATCCCCCGCGTCCATATGGTTATTATCCTGAGGTCATGCTTGTTGATCATCAGCTGCCTGCCATGTTTATACCTGAATGACTTGCCCTTCAGATTCCTCAGCAGGTCCAGTTGATTCAGGGGCGGAATAAGTCTGAGAAAAGAGAAAAGGGCATTTTGTCATTGCGTCAACAACACATCTTTTCACCAACTCAGTGTTAGAAGGTCAAAGCTCGCCGTCTGGCACTTTCGAGCTAATTCCATTAAGCTTGACAGTCATCTGTTCTTCTAGTCGTCACCTTTTCATCACAAATTAAGACCGAAACGAAACTGAACATGAAGTCATTTCCAAATAGAGCAGACAGGCAGCTTCTTCTTCTCCTTCTAAACACATTAAAGGAAGAAATCTGCAATTTAAAAATCGAGCACGGCGGCCTATTTGCTGATTCCTACAGCTGGGCCACTAAAATAAGTGGGTTGATTTTACAAAGTAGCCTTTGGCAGGGTTTGTCTTTTTGAACAGCATTTCAAAGAGGCTGTGGTGTCGCTGCCAAGGCTCCATGCCTCGTTCGCTGTGAAATAGCACTCGTTGAAGCAGAAAAAGGCACACCAGCGTGCGATACTTCACGTCGTACACTCATGTCTGATTCAACAAATGAGTTTGGAATACATACAATAAATTGAGGATTTTCTCTATGTTCAGTTTTCCATGGGGCGTCATAGGGGCAGAACGTGATAAAGGAAAACAGCTCCATTTATCGTAAATGCTGAATACTGTGAAAGCATTGTCGCTTACCTGTACATTGGAATAGATACAGTCTCCTCGTAAAAATCCCAAGTGCACAGCAGATCTGTGCGAGAGAGGTTGGTAGCATAAAACCTCCAAGCAGCCTGGAGGAAGAGATGCAAACATGATTTCAGCTTTTTGTCAGGAGTCCAAAAACAGAGATCATCATTAGTTCGATAAATCTGTACATGTTTATGTTACCATGCACTTTTTTGTATCTACCTGAATGAGGCCTGCTGCGGGGGTGCGTCTCTTCTCGAAATGTTTTTGCCTGTGCTGCTCTTGGACCTTGAGGGCAAAGCCAGAACCCAGGATGCCCTGTGAGGAAGCAGCAGAGAGCACAGAAGGCCCACGGAGTTATCAGTGACCTTAATTGACCTCTGCTGGCCAGAAGTTGGAATTGCAACAACAGGAAGCACAAGTCTCCTCCTACACAGATTATTACATTATGCAAAGCTTCCAGGTAGCCGAAATGTAAGACCATGTAATGACGATTTCTTCCACAATTGTCAGAAGTCAATGTGGCAAGAATAGTGACTGTTTCTTGTTAACTGTGTGCTGATACAGCAATCCACAGTTGTTGTTGTTGTTGTTGTTGTTGTTGTTGTTTGTTAATGCATGATAGACCGAACACGTGTTTTGGCAGTTGCTGTTTAATGTTCAGCATTTCACCGGATATCTGAAGGTGGCAGACTCAGTAGTAAGCTTTGAATGAGCCGCCAAGACATCACTGACAGGTGGTTACAACATCACCCGCTGAGAGCTGACTGAATGTGAAGTGAACAAGGAGCAGACGTTTTGTTGACTCAGAGGAAGCTTTCATGGCCCTGCTTTCAGTCTACGCTGTGAGTACCACGGAGGACAGATGTAATGCTGACAGAATGGCTCATTTAGAGTGCTTCCTTTTCTGAGGGATCATAGGTGCATGGCTGAAGCACCAAACTTTATGAAGTTGTGCACATCCTTTACCGGGATGGACCAAAAGTAACTGTTAAAAGAAAATCTGTCATAGAAGTGGACAGTGTTTCTTAGGGTGGTGCAGAGCAGCGACGCCGCATCAATGAGCACTTAACTTACCGCGACGGAAAGAAGCTGAATCAACGCAAATGAGGCTCTTGAAAACAGGCACCACGAGTGTACTTTTCTACTTATCGACACTGGATTTGAAGAAACTCCCGATGAGCCTCCGTACTTACAGCGGGAAGCGCAAAGAAGGCCACGCCGATCATGCTGAACGTGGCCGCCAGCAGGCGTCCATACCAGGTCTTGGGAACCTTGTCGCCATAGCCAATGGTGGTGAGAGTGATCTAGCGGAAAGATAAATCAGGGACGCTTCACGATTCGGAGCGGATTGTTCACAGAATGCTATTTAAATTATTTTTGAACTCTGGATACTGTAGACATTTGTCGTTGTTGTTTTCGTCTCCGTCTTACCAGTCCCCACCAAAGGGCATCAGCGTAGGTCTCAAACTCATCATTTATCTCCTTTTCCACTGAGTAGACCAGGAAAGAGGCCAGGATCAGGCACAGGAAGCCGATGTACCACGCTGTGATGAGCTCCTACAGACGACACCAAGACAACCTTTCCAATTACGATTACACAAGAGAGTCCAAAGCAACAAAGCGGCGTCTGCAGTGCGACACCCCTGTGAATGGGTAGAAATTGTAATTCTGTGATAATATCGGATATGTGAGTCATATCCGATATTGGCAAAGTTTTTCATAAATGTCTTTTTATATTTCCCTCAGCTACACACGTGCTACACATGCTACACACACACACACACACACACACACACAAACACGCACACACACACACACACACACACACCCTATCTCCTTCTCACCATATACACACAGACACAGGCGCAAAAATTTACACAGCTTATAGGTGCATGCAAATAATTCTTTCTTCAAAGTTTATTAAAATGAAGCTGTGAGAAATACTGTGTTTCCTCACCGTGACAGGATTACCTGGAAGAGGCGCCGCTGGAAATAGTCCGTCACAGTGCAAAATAAAGAGCTGAATCTTGTTTAGCTTAGCAAACCATGTCTGAAGTGAAATCTTCTTTTTTTTTAATTCAAGTCTTTCATATGAACTAATTCAGTTTCTCTCATCTCCTGAGTTGCAGTTGAATTTGAGTGATCCAGACTTAAACTTAGCTTGTGCGGTGGAGTAAAGCCTGTTGCACTACATTTGTATCTGAACATATTGCTGACTTACATATCACTTCTTCAGTTTGGAGAGCACTGCTGTAAAGAAGGTAACGGAGGAAGGAGCCATACTTCTTTTTCATGTTATTTTTGCTGTACCCATACAGAACAGTTGGTAAAAATGACATAAAAGAACTTGCTTTTATTTCCACTGGGAACTTTTCAAAATTGAATATATGCCCTATTTAGTTTTTGCTGGTTGTCTCAAGCAAAATAATAGTTTATAGAGGTTGTTGGGGCAGTTCATGGCCCGTGGGAGAGAATGCAGACTCTACTCAGTACTAAGAACAACACCTCGGCCTGTTTTCTGGTTTAAAAATAACACATAGGGAAGTAAGGGAAGGTTTGCTTTGTTAATATAACCATAATCTTTACCTCTCTGTAATTTTAAACATTTACTTGCCTGACCACCGCCATTCCCAAAGCTCTTCAGATACTTATAATATACCATTAAATAATTTACAGCCCAAAACAATTCCAGTGAATGTAATCCAGGGTTTTTGCAGATTTGTCTTGACCAGGTCTAAAGCCTCATGAGACTCATGGTAACAGGTTCAAAGTGTCTTGTATCAAAGTTAATCGGAATACACTACAGTTAGGAGCAGGAAACCTTCGCATTCAGAGAGAACAGACCTCCGCCAAGTCCCCACCTATAGGTTGTTTCACCTTCAAAACCTGGAAAAATGTAATCACCCGTTACACTGCCCAAGAGCTATCTTTGATTGAACTGATCCTTGGCGGAGGTATAAAAAAATTTTTTTTAATCAGGATCACCTTGCTGTGGGCGTACACCACGGATCCGAGGAGCTTCCAGGTGCCTCCTCGGCGGTCCATGCGCAGCATGCGCAGGATCTGCAGGAATCTCAAGCTCCGGATGGCCGAGGTGGCGAAGACATTGCCCTGAGATCCAGCCGCCAGAACGGACACTGAGGCGATCAGCACCATGATGTCTGCAGAGAGGAGCGGCACGCGGTCAGATGCTACAACCATTGACTGTGGACACTGGTGGTCACTTTGAAGGCTGCCCCACGTGAGGTATCTACGGTTACAAATCGAGTTCCATCTACACTTTAACATAACCTCAATCAGAAAAAAGAAGAAGCTGAAAGTCATGCTTTCAAGGCAGCTCCCAACCCCGCTGGATTGGAAGGCATGGAACAACACAGTAATCGTATCTGTTATGTTCATAGGTTTTTTCACCTATGACACAGAAAGGCTTCCTGGCAAATTTCAGCCTCCCTCTCCATCCTCTGTATCGGCAGCAGCAGCCAGCAGCCCATATCCTCACTATGTACTCCACCCCGAACACCACGATGGTCACGATTTCCTGTGGAATGAAGCAAGATGGTGGCGTCAAACCCCGTGACGTGAATTGCGCAGCATGCAGCAGGAGTGTTACAGCAAGTAAAACAAATGAGGAAAGATACCCACCAGGATGTACAAGGCACTTTCTGAGCTGTTCTTGAACTCTTTGATGGTGGCGAACACAGAGAGTATGAGACAGGAGAAGACCAGGAGGAATCTGGAAGAGACACAACAGGGTGCAAAAGAAGATACTGGCTTTTCTCAAATGTTGCGTATTTGGTGTGTTAAGCCGCAAGTTCAGCATTTAGGCCAGCGCCATCTTGATTTATTTAATACATGAAGTAACTGTATTTGGAGGGGCGGGTGTAGGGGTGGGGGGTCTGACAGAGAGCTTTTCCACTGCACCTATACCTGCAACCGTGCACCAATTGGATGGTACCAGCTGTCAATCACGCTGTATCCACGCCCCGATGCATACCTTGCTTTATCGTCTATTTTACTCTAAATGGGACCATAATTTACTCAATTAAAATCATGCTGTTTTGAAGAAGACTTGAAACAACAGCTTGAGACCTTAAACTCCTCAGGAAAATGTGTACTGACGTTATAAATCATATAGAAAGAACCAGTGAAGTCGCCCCCTGCTGGTCATTACAGTGACTAGTGGTTTCATGTGCCAGTGCATTGGTTTCCCTTTCCGGACACAAGGTCCATTATTGTATACAGTCTATGGTCAAGAAACCTGTCAGTCTAGGAAACACATGAAGAAATATAACATGAACAGGACAATAATCACAATCAACTCATTCATTAGTTAAAGGAAAATGACAGATTGATACAAAACATCAACATGCAACACATATATGGCGTCGATCAAAGAAGTTAAAAAAATTATATTTGAACAATATGCCATCATGTTTTTCCAGACACAATGTTCATCTGAATAAACCAAAGGCCAACAGCTATCACTGGGACGATTGCAGAAGTGTACAGTAAGAGGGTACAGTTGGACACTGGATGAGTGATTACAGCTGCAGACCCTGGGTGGTGCCTTGGTGGAAACAAGCCAAACTGCATCAACAGCAGCAGCTCGGTGAGAACGAGTGAGGAAACGGGCGAGTGGGGGGGGGGGGGGATAACGAAGAACTGTTCAAAGAGGAAACTCAAGAAAGGCGCGCAGGTGGGATCGGTTCGGGGTGGACGCTCATCTGATCTCTCCCCGAATGAGCTGAGGAGATCTAATCCGGCCGTATCACAGTTTCATATGGGGAAACCTCGAGTGAACACGGCAGCACACAGATGTACAGGAAATCCAGTAACCTGAGTGTAGAGTAACATGAGCCAGACAGACAGTGTATTTACTGTCCGTGCGAGTCAGGAGGTCTTTTAGTCCTTTTTCAACATTCAAAAGCGTTTCTGCAGCCACCCCTCTCCTTGAGGAGACCATCAGGTGAACGCTTCAATAGATGGAGGCCAAAAGGAAGAGGCACATCAGGGTCCCACCACAGGAGACTGTTTCCTTGGAAAAGATCTTTTTGGAAGGAATCCAGAGCAGGGCTAATGGAGGGAGCCTGCTGAAACCCAATAGGCCACTGGGACGACGCAGGATTTCAAAGAGACGCAGGTCGCAACCGACATTAATCTGAGCGGAGACGCTGCAGTCCAGTGTCTCGTGAGGATCAGCTGCACAATTCACTAGTGAGGGATACCGCCAATATATGGGGTTCAATTATCATCTGTGCTATTAATAGAGGTGAAGATCCATCCATCCATCATTAACCGCTGTATCCATTTAAGGGTCGCGGGGGGGCTGGAGCCAGGGCGGGGTTCACCCTGGACAGGACGCCAGCCTATCGCAGGGCCACATACAGTCAATACAGAGTCAACTTAGAGTCTCCAATGAACCTAACCCCATTCTGCATGTCTTTGGACTGTGGGAGGAAGCCGGAGAGAACCCACGCTTACACGGGGAGAACATGCAAACTCTACACAGATAGGTCCTGGTTGGTTTGAACCGGGATTCAAACCCAGGACCTTGTTGCTGTGCGGCGCGAGTGCTAACCACTGCACCACTGTGCAGCCCGACCAGGGAAGATTATCACTTTTAATTAGTGGGAAACCTCCATCTGAAATATTACAGCCAGCTCGGGACCTTGGCACCCGCATGTGCACATAGTTTTGCGTTTGTTTAAAAGGGCGGTGAGCTTTCAACTGCTGCTCACCTGATTTCCCCCCCCCCCCCCCTTTTCTGCTGCTGCAGTTTCAGTGCGATCGAGTCAAACGCTCGGCAGCCGGCCAGCCAGGACGACGCTGCACGGAGCTCAACGGTGAGAGGCAGTGGTCCCACGGACAAGCTGTTTTCTTTGGGATATTCTACATCATTCTCCGTCAGAGGCATAGAACATCGCGCCAACAAAAAGCGAACATGAGCTCCCGGCTCACATGGCTGCAGCTGCGCCCCTTCTGCATTTTGTCACCGTGTTGGGTTAGACTGAGGTCATTCTCTCTCCTAGGTCTATGATAAGTGTGTTTTTTTTTGGCATGTCTTGCATCATTAATGACCACAGCAGCCGAGGCTCGCCTGGTAAAAGGGAGCTCTCCGCGCACCGGGAGTCTACAGCTCGTCTGGCTCCTCTGGCATATTAGAAATACAGACCACTGTATATATTGTCAAGTTAGATCAACAACGGTACGTTACTCTTTGCCAGGTTTAGCATCCTTGTGGTCTACGTCTCCAAATACTCCACTCGGTGGTCTATATATACCAGGGTTGTCAACGCCAGTTCTTTTCCATGCTTCCCGTTGGCACCCATTTGATTTCTCAATAGTCACCTCAAATCCACTCATCCTGCGAGCGACAGTGTGTGAATGACATGCGCACACTTGTACTAGATCTGTTTTAAACGTCCACCGGAACAGTCTTCGAACAGTTACGGATGCTCTCAGGAAATAAAAACTGTGCCCGCCACTTTTGTTCCTGCTTTTACCAAGTCCAGAAAAACAACACGGGCTTGATATTCTTGAGAGGCCGGCTCTCTTCCACTGCAGCTGCAGCCATGAACGCATTTTAAGGTCAGTCAGTCAAAAAGTCAGACACGCCGCATCTCGTTGTTAGCAGCACTTTGACTTGGTCCCATTGATTTGTCATTTTAACCATCTAAAGACCAATCCCTTTTTGGGAAACACAAGAATGCCATCTGCAAAATAGGATTTCTTGGTCAGATTTCACAACTAAATGTTGCTGATGATACTGTCAGACGATACTGTAAAAAAAATAAAAAAAGTTCCTGGACTCCTGTCAAACGGAGGCGGAGCAGAGACTCCAGAGCATCGATTGACCCAGCCAAGAAACAGCCCAGTACATAAAGCCCACCATAAACAACAACTTCTTCTTTTTTATACTTTGGTTTTTTTGTATGGCTTAAGCAAGCAGACAGTATAGGATGTACATCAGTGAGCTTTATTTTAGTATTTTTTTCATTATCTCTGGACACAGCCCAGCTACCTGATTCCATCTGATGGCAGTCTTTATGCTAAGCTAACCGTCTCCTGTCTATAATTTATATTCAACTCATAACTCATAACTCTAAGCGTATTTCTTTAAATGTTGAACAATTCCCTTTAACAAGGTGAATAAAATATGGCCAGTTTGCTCAAGCGTGCAAATAGACAAAATATATCGTAAGACTGCAATAATTCACTTTACATGTGTTGATAACCTATTTTGCAATGTAATTGAATGTTATCACCATTTCAAGAAAGCAATAATCCAGATATTTGCTCCATGTTATACCAAAAAATGACTCGTTTCTGTTTCACAGTGAAGCAGATCTCTGTCATTCCTCAGACACACACCGGAACAATAAAAATAAAGTGCCGTGGACAAAGAAGCTACCGTGTCTGGCGACAAGTCCGATTGAACGCGGCTCTCCACCGACTGGGCCGTGCCAAGCTCATCTGTGGCTGCCAATGGAGGACTCTTGCCGATAAAGGCCCGGGGGCAGAACCTGCCCCATGAAGCACCCGTGCACAGCAGCTTGCTTGGTTACATGAGAACGAATGAATATTATTCTTGACGTGTTTGGGCACAGGAGCGCGTCAAGACGCAATGTGACAGCAGTCGGTGAATTATACAAACTGTGCAACTGTGGTGAAGTGGCAGTTTTCTGTTGAAGAAATAGTTTGACATTTGGGCAAACACTCACATTTTCTTTTTTAATAGAAAGTGACATGACAAGACAGACTATATAGATAGTATAGTATCAAGACAGATACCAACAATGCATCCATCCATCCATCGTCCAGCTTAATCCACTTAAGGGTCGCGGGGGGGGGCGAGAGGCGGGGTACAGCCCCGCTGAAGCAGAAGAGCCTGCATTTCATCCTGGGCTGCAGATAAAAATAAAAATAAACCATTGATTTGCCCCGTTCAGCGCAACATTGCCCACCCAGACATGCCGGTCCCGCTAAAATTAGACAGCGATGAGCTCAGAGGAGCAGGGAGAGAGGACTTTCACTGAGGAAAGACTCGCCTGTGATGCTCATGTGCCACCGCAACGAATGCACGAGTGATACTGCTACTTGAGCCAAGGTGTCGATGTCTTTCATCTGAGCCAAAGAGATACCTCCATTACTGGAAATATATATGGAGATAATAATATCTACCAAGCCTGCACTTCCAAACAATGTTCCTTGTGGTCCGCCAAATCTATCAGCAAATAATATAATGCAATTGAAGGCAGTAAAAAGGAATTTGGTGTGACACTGAATGTAACCCACAAGACAGGCCGGTCGCCTCATCTCATGTCAAGTCAGTTTATGTTAATGTCGCCAAAATCAAGCAGCTTCACAGTCTGTGGCGTATCTGCAGTGCACAATGAATCATTGAATGGACCGAAGGGATAAAGCGGAAGAAATACAATTCAATAAAAAAAAATATCCAAACATACAGTGAATATCATATGAAAGGGGACTACTGATCTTTGTAGACCTGCAGTTGCTGTGGTGGTATATTGTCAAATCCGAGAAATTTAAACACAGTAACATGCGTGTCCATTTGGTGTGTGTGTGTCTGTGTGTGTGTGTGTGTGTGTGTGTTTTTACTTCATGAATGTAGAGAAAGGAGAACTACATTGCAGGCAGTCCAATCAAAAAGAGTTGGGCGATAATTCTGAGTGAGTCTGGTGACAAGCGTTCCGTACAGGCACAAACAAATCTGTCTCAGATGTTTTCCAAGTGAACTGACTCTACTGAATCAATTGTTATCACCGAACAAATCACTAGCTTCTAACTGAGAAGCTGCACTCAACCACTTTGTCACTTCCACATTTAAAGCGCATTAGAAAGCCACGGAAACAGTCGTAATCTGATGGAGAAGGATCCGCGAAACCAACTCTGTACTCTCGGCTCCACAGCCTTGTCTATGTCTTATTAGAAAACAATATAACCCAACCGAGTCAGGCTGCAGTGTTGAACTAAGCTCCCCTTTTTCTGGGCTAGGGTGCTTGTTTCATCTTACACTATTCCTAGACCCATTAACTAAACATCCCAAACCGTAACGCCATCTACCAAGAGACAGACACATTTCCCAAAACACAGTTCCTCAGGTGGAAACACCGGAGTCCAAATTGTTCACACACCAATCAGAACGTCAGGATGGATCGAATACAAGGACCATCGGGGCGGTTTACTAGTTTTGGAACAATGGATCCACACTAAGGAAGAGGAGGAGGAGGAGGAGGTTGTTTCAGATGAAATTCATGCAACTCTTGTTGACCATGTCCTGGTCCACGGGACGTGGATGAGGGAGGCTGAGCAAAGAGTGCAGCCGAATCTTAGCAGCTTCACAATAATTCGAACTCGCCTGTAACTTTGGATTCCTGCACTCTGCGCTGTGACAGCGCATACATGTACTGTAGCTGTTGTGAATCACTGGACCATATCACATACAGGTCCAGTGATTTGTAGTCGCTGTATGCTCCTGGTCTGTAAAGTGGATGGTTTCCCCCTCCGCTCTTCTATATTTGCAGACCTGAGAGACGAGCAGCTGACGGAGGCAGGGGACGTTTATTTTCAGAAGCGCGAGAGAGGAATACAAAAATTCAAAATGTATACATTGGTTGTGTCTTCATATTGTGTTCATCATTAAGAGTAAAGAGTTGTTGTTGTTCAGCGGTAAAACCAGAGAGTCATTCATGACAGTAAGAGGTGTGTGTGTGTGTGTGTGTGTGTGTGTGTGTGTGTGTGTGTGTGTGTGTGTGTGTGCATGTGTGTGTATGTGTGTGTGTGCGTGTGTGTGTGTGCGTGCGTGTGTGTATGTGTGTGTGTATGTGTGTGTGAGTGTGTGTGCACGCGTGTGTGTGTGTGTGTGTGTGTGTGTGTGTGTGCGTGCGTGTGTGTGTGTGAATTTTATTTTTGATGTAAGAGCACATGGTTTTGAGCGGAGAGTTTCGTTTTGACATGGAGGCTTTTAAGTTTGTGAACTCATTTGTGAAAATGAGTTTGCAGTTATGCAATTGTGTTTTTGAGTTTTGGGAAATGGGGCATTATCTCAAGAAACGTGTCTCAGCGATGGAGAAAAAAACCGTAACAAAGGTCAAAAGGTATCAGTGGGAAACGATCCATTCAGAGCCACGACCCGACTACAGGACTGCACTTCAAGCTCCTCACTCCCACTTCCTCCGTCCTCCGGCTCGGCTGCCGACATCTGTCAGCTGCTGTCCTCGCCTTGCTTCTTGCCCAGGTCTGTCCTCAGCCGGCTGTAGCTCAGCAGGAGAGTGAAAAGCCGGACCACAGCCTCCATCTGCCTCTCTTTATATACCTCGAGGGAGAAGGATTGTGCTTTTCTCTGACTGATCACCCTGTAAGCTCTTTGCCCCCCCCCAGTCTTTGTCGTCCTCATCCGTGACTTTCCTGTGTTCCAGCTTCGGTGCAGAATCGACAAGTTTAGTCACCTTACAGCCGCAGAGGTCATTCGAGTTCCCCACACGGCTGGTGCTACCTGCAAGACGCGGCACAGTAATGAGGCTCCTGTTGAAGGCAGACCAGCGGAGACACCAGGCCTCCGACCTCTGCATCCCTGGGGGAACACGCCACAGCTTGGATGGATCAGAATAGCAGAGCTATAGCTCGTGATGACAAATCAGAAGTCTGTCAAATTGTCCCATTTTGTGTCACACAAAAAGGCAGTGGCCGCCTGCAACTGCTCTGGATTTTCACACCTCTCCCTTCCACGCCAAGTCGCAGTGTGCTGCATTTTTTAAGAGATGCTTAGGATTTACATCCACGGGAGACTGGGAAACCAACGCGGTGGGAAAGTGGGGATCAACGCGCCTCTCGCTCTCGACCGATGGTCGGAGCGGAGACAGCGCTGCAGGGGAACAATGGCCCCCCGGGCTCAGACGGCTGCATGTTCGAGGGGAGGGGGAAGAAAGAGGAGGCGAGGACACAGAGACACAGAAGCGGCACGAGAGAGTACTCTGGAGACACGTGCCCACGCTCCACGCATCGCTCGCTCGCTCGCGCACGCCTCACAAACAAGACGGGGGGAACAAAGAGACACCCGCTTGGCATTTTCCAAAGAGACAATGCAGCAGCTGCTTGTCTGAGCGTGAGCACAAGCTGTCCTCCTCACTTCAAGGTATCG